>NW_020799091.1:16938238-16955738 GCF_003259725.1 Athene cunicularia | reverse complement strand
TGGCGTTACTATAATTGCATTTTCTGCTGTATCTGCTTACTTGCTTGCTTCTTAGTGCTTTGCAGGGTGTTGTGCCTCTTCATACCTTCTGAACTGTGCCATTTGTCCTGGAAAATGTTTACTGGGGATTAATATGCAGTCAATCACTGTTGTGCTCTCAATTTCTGAAAGCCTGCTTTGGAATATAGCTGATCCCTTCACCAGGCTGAAGGGGTTAAATACATAAATCTTGTTCTGCTCTCCTAAATTCTTGCTCTCCTGCCACCAAAAGGAATTTGGATCCTTAAAGAACAGGGACAGGATTTGGTTTTTCAACCTTGTGCTTTTTAGTGTTAAGCTAAATAATTCCACCTGATTTCCCCACTGACCATCCAAACACTACCGTGTACACAGCACTCTTGAATGTGTTTGTGCACCCTTGCAGATTACCCATTCTGCAACATTAGTTCCTTTTTTTTTCCCCCAAGATACAGCAGATTTCATTAAATTAAATCACATCTGTACCCAGCCAGTGCACTGGGGAGGGACAAGGTGCAGGAAGCCTCTATTTCCAGTCTAGATACTGTTACTAAGGGGACAACAAATATAGGTGATAGCACTCCAAGAATGTGACAGAGATGAGCTGACCCTAGGCAGCACAATGGACCCCTTTGAGTCAGGGACACCAAATCCTGATGTTTACTGAGTTCTCCTGTTGCACCCTAGGAGTAACAGAGAATACGACACCAAACTGTCCTGGGTCTGCTACCAAGACCTGCTTGCTTCCTCCATAACAGGGAAGACACATTTGCTCAGACATGCCAAAGTGAAATGGCTCTGGAAGCCACTGCTCAAAACACATTCCCCCTTCAGGAGCACAACAGCTCTAATTCATGCTCCTAAACAGTTACTGCAAGAGATGGACAAGCACACATCATCTCGGATTTCTTAGGAAAAAAAACTTTTTTTTTTTCCCTTAAAGCAGGGTGGAATAGCCAAAGGCCAGTAAGTTCTATTGTATTCAGGGTTAAATCATTCCAACACTGGTTTGATTTAGCTGCTGACAACTGATTTACAAATGTGGTCAAATGTCAACAAGCAGTAATTTTTTAATGGGACATTTACATTCTGTATGGAGAGAATTTGGAAAAAAAAAAAAAAAAAAAAAAAAGATAACCAGCAATCCCAAATATTTCAATGACTGTATGATTTGGTTTGGTTATTGAAAGCCAGGTTGTCCCCTTCCTGCAATGCAGAATCAGTGCTGTGGTATTTTTATCCACCCAGAAGCAGAAGGAAAATTAGCTCCTTTTACCTCCATCACACTGAAAGCAACTTCATTTCATGTTTTAGAGAAGAGGTGAAAGCTGCCACAACAAAACTGAAAATGAAGTAGCTCAGAATAAAGGCAAGTACCTCTCAGGAGAAAAGGCAAAGGGAATACACAGAAAACTTCTGCTTGGCTGCTCAAATGCTCCTCTCCCCAGCAGTGCCCTTTCTAATCACAGACTGCTTGGTAAGTCTTGGCTCTGCCAGAAACTCACTGCTCATCTCCTATCTGCTTCCTTTCCCATCTTTGTCATCTTTGTTTCTGGAATACTGTCTAGGGTCCATATGCTTGTTTAGGCATCTGTAATTCACATCCTTTAGACTGCCACTACAAGGTGCAGTTTTTCATACTACAGAGCCAGTGTCTGGACACACTACTGTTCAGGTCAGCACTGTCCCGTCACCACCCTTGCACATCAAGTCTTCACAGGGAATTTGAGAGGTCATATAGTCCCACCCCAGCTGTCCCACCCCAGCCAAATTGTTCCTCAATATCTTGGACTATGTGTGTGCAGATGTAACACAGGGGAAAGCTGGTCTCGATTGGGCCCAGTGGATGATGCCCCCTGGAAGTAGTAAACAATAATAATGAGACTATGGTCCACATGCCAGGGTTAAATTAACAGAGAGAATATTTGATTTCTGTTACTGTTGTAGGTCAAGTTGTGGATTTAGGTATAGAAATTTGGCCACTCTTGAAAACGACACAGCATTTAATGGTTTTCTTTCTCTTTTCAGTTGATTAAGTTGCCTCCTCTATTAAAAACCTCTTGATAGGACAATGAGAGCTATTAGCAACCATGAGAATCTGTGGTTGGTAAATAGAATTACAACTCTGAGAAGAAATACTGCAGATACCATACAGTAAGTAAGCGACATCGCAATAGAAGCAGGTTAAAATACTACGCTATTTTAGCAGGCGAATTCCTAGAACATGATCAGGGAAGCTGTCAGAACCTGACTGAGGTCATTGCTGAGTGATAGCTGCAGAAAGACAGTAATATATCACCTGTACAGCTGTAAAATCTGTAAGTAAATTTATAGCATTTAATATGCTTTGACCTGAGCTCCAGCAATGCCCTTTTTAGGGTAGGCAGAGCATGCCCTCTGAGTGACTGGAGTCTCGGCTTGGAAAGTTTCCTCTTGTCTTCCATGAATGACAACCTTCATTCAAAAGCCACTAAAGTCACATTAATCTCCCCTTATTCTAGTGCCTGCTCCCTTGCATAGTAAAATCCTCTTTTGGTGATGAGAACACATCTTCCAGATGACAGTATCTGTAGCATACACACAGACCCCCCCGCCTCGAGAATGCTGAAATCAGCCTAAGAGCCAAAGCTGCTGTTTAAAATATTACACAAATATATTACACATAGTATTTTAGCTGTGAACAGTAACCTGGTAGTGCCTGGGAGGGGCAGGCAATTTATGTCCTCCCTTTCCATATGAGCTGTCTTTCTGTGACTTACAGATGCCAAATAAATTATTAATCAAATCTGAAAAATACACTGGAGCATTCCTTCCTGAGAGGAAGGGTGATGCTAAACACCAGAGGGATTTGGCAGGTAAGTCACATTGCCACTAAATAACTGATCAACACCTTTCACCAAAATTTTATTGTGTTCAGGGTTTACCTCACTACAAAAACGACACAGAATTATTCGAGCATGTCCAGAGAAGGGCAACGGAGCTGGTGCAGGGTCTGGAGCACAGGTCGTACGGGGAGCGGCTGAGGGAACTGGGGGGGTTTAGTCTGGAGAAGAGGAGGCTGAGGGGAGACCTCATCGCCCTCTACCGCTCCCTGAAAGGAGGGTGCAGAGAGCTGGGGATGAGTCTCTAATCAAGTAATAAGCGACAGGACAAGAGGTAACGGCCTCAAGTAGTGCCAGGGAAGGTTTAGACTGGATATAGGAAGCATTTCTTTCCAGAAGGGGTTGTCAGGTGTTGGAATGGGCTGCCCAGGGAGGTGGTGGAGTCCCCATCCCTGGAGGTGTTTAAGAGTTCTGTCAGCATAGCGCTGAGGGATCTGGTGTAGTTGGGAACTGTCAGTGTGAGGTTAATGGTTGGGCTGGATGATCTTCAAGGTCCTTTTCTAACCTCTACAGTTCTATGATTCTGTGATACCTGTCTAACATGGAATATGTTGCAGGTGTGCACTAATTCTTCATTTTTCAGTACCACCACTGGTGATGTACATTTGCCCTAGTGTGGCAAGTGGACATGAACTACAGGGCAGATGGCAGAACTGCACAACATGCTGGTGGGGCATTAGAAAGCACAGGAGAAAAATCCTGTGGATCTTTGTGTTTTGGACTGGTTTTTGTTTTTCCGTTTGAGCGATGATTAATTGCTGCATCAGACATCACAAACCAAAGGACGCAGTTTTGAACACCCCTGGACTGACTTCAGGACAAGGTAGTAGAGAAAAGGAGAAATTTCTGGTATTGTCATGTCTTTTTCCCAGGTTACTTTTCAGTGTCACAGGCACTTGATCAATATAATATATTTTTCTTAGTACAGGGCAGAGAACATGAATAGGAAACAACATAGTATAGACTTACAGTCTATCATATAGTCTATTATATTGATATACTAATAGTTGGACTGTTAATGTATGCTGTGAGTTAGCTGAGGGCTCTCATTTTCAAAAGAATTGGACTCCAGCATTGGGCAAGGCTGAAGACAGTGGTCAGCAGCTGTCAACTGCTGACAGTATTACTGTTGACAGTGGTCAACCAAGTGATCTGGTAAAAATCTCTTCTAACACAAAGACAATACACATGCCTTGTTTTCCAGCTAGAGGCTAATACACAAATAGTACTGTGTCTCAGGCACTACTGGGTTTTGGGCCATATCTTGTGCCCTAACACTTCCATTCAAAGTCTGATTGAGCCATAGCTGTGGAGCTGGGTGCTCATGTCTTCATGATCCTGGTCTCTACCCAGAAAGCCCAGGCTTTTTAAAGCACAACCAAGAGATCTGATGATAAGTACTGCTAAACACAAACTGACCTTCGGTGGTGTCCAGAAACATGACCCTGGTGTTCCTCTTGCTGCTAGTCCTGCATCAGAAGGAGCAAAGGCTATGACAGGTGTGCACAGATCACTGTGGTACAGAGAGGGAGAGGGGAAGAAGCAAGTGCTTTCCCTGCTGATTCTGCTGCTTCTTTCCTTGAAAACACATTTAGATTAATTTTTTAAGTGTCCAA
Organism: Athene cunicularia; assembly: GCF_003259725.1. Classification (NCBI taxonomy): domain Eukaryota; kingdom Metazoa; phylum Chordata; class Aves; order Strigiformes; family Strigidae; genus Athene; species Athene cunicularia. The sequence goes on along the minus strand of NW_020799091.1, from coordinate 16,951,222 downwards.
TTCTACTCTGATTATTTTATATCCGTAGAAATACAATACTGCAAACATAATGCCCACCAGACAACCCACAAATACATTCACACACAATGTATCTTGAGATGCATAATACTATTTCTTCACTCTTCTGTATGTCCCTAGCTCCCAGTATGTCAGAATCACCTCTTGGCACCCTGCTTAGTGATAATGAATCAGGCTCAGCTGTTATGATCCAGAGCCAGTGAGCATCCCTGGTACATACCTTGCTGCCAGCCCATCCTCTATTAATCCAAGGGTTCACGTGTGTATGTATTCATAGTGCCTCATTTCCTAATGAAGTGAGTCATTAGGAAGTCAGATAGATGAAATCACAGCAAAACAGTACCAATTAATTTTCCTGCCCCTTTTTCCAATTGGAGCATGGTATAGTGCATCTTTCTTCAGTGTGGCCATCACCTCATTGTGTTAGGTACTGTATAAAAGTGAGTATGAAAAGCCTCTGTCTCAAACAGATAACAATCTATGTATAAATTAAGAGGCAACACACTGCAGAGTGAAACTGCAGTATCAGGCTGTCAAGAAAGGGTCTTGGTTCATGGCTGACTGCTCATTGTGAAGATATCTGTGGCATAACAGCAGAAGGGACATTTATACAATTTATTGTTTACAGCACAAATATAAATAGTTGGTGATGATGAAAGAACCCCTGAGACCTTGTAAACTAAATCACACTAAAAAGACCACCCATGAAGACCATAAGCTCTCAAAAGCTTATGCCATGTATTCTGATTCTTTAAACTGAAAAATATCTTCCTAATTAATGACTGATGGTATTAATATAATGAAAGACTTTTATATCTTCAAACTAATTTCTGCCCAGAAAGCTTTGATACATAGGAGTGTACATCCAGACTAACACATACCTTGTCTGCTGGTTTGATCATCAGTCGCAGGAAGTAGACAAGCAGTTAGAGCCAGTTTCTAGCAATAGAAGAAATATTAGAAACAAGGCAACATAAATCACTAAAAGACAAATGAAAATGGAAAGTTTGGGGTTTTCCTTTGTCTCTTTTTTTTTTTTTTTTTTTTTTTTTTTTTTTTTTTTTTTCTTTCACACACTTTATTTCAGGGAAGTGAGAAAGAGAAGATTTCTTTGACCAAAGAGAAGACATCGCTGGTGCTTACAAAGATGCCATTGGGTCACAGCAACTGGTGGGCTGTCCCCTTCAGGATGTGCAAGAGGAGCTGAACACAGGGAAGGCTTTTCATCCTGTATTCATGTCTGCTGTACACCATGTTTGCTATGGGCATATTATCATGATCTGTATGATCCCCAATGATCTTTCAAGAGATACTGTATCATAGAACACATAAAAGACATCCATTTTTCATGTGATCAGAAGCACAAAAACGTATTTCAAAATGGATCATGAGACACCTATTTGTGAAATTAATGCTAGCATGTCATTCAAATTTTTGTTTTGTTTAGCTGATTAATTTGCCTATGTTGCACAGCATACAGATGTGATAAACAATGGGTTCTCTCTCTTGCAATATTTTTTTCTAATCAAGTTATTTTCTGAGAAGTCTGTAGATTGGCACATATGACATATAAATGTGCTTATGTGCTTTCAGAGATAGACAGAGGGAGAGACTTCTGAAGAGAAACTTCTTGGCCATTCCTATTTCATAAAATATGATATTCCAAGAAGCTGATAGTTGAAGTTGCTTGAGAATGCTACAAAAAAAAAAAAAAAAAAAAAAAAAACATCTCAAAGACCATGGAAGTGAGTTTCAAGAACAGGATTTGATGAGACAGCTTGAAGAGGCTCTAGTTATGTGCTGACCTTGCTGAAAAACAAGGAAGTTAAAAAGTTGCAAGGTGCAAGGTTGGCATTTTTTTATGATGACTTTTATTTGATATGGTATAAAACAATTCTGGGAAATATTCTGATAAATGGCAGCATAATAATGAACAAATACTTCCTATAATTTCTCACCCAAAGAATAGCAGTCTTGTAGCAGCTGCAAAGAAAATACATGGCAGCATTTTGCAGAACACCTGTTTTTGGAAGAATTTACTCACAAATGCAGTACACAGGGATGAAATTAGTAGGATGACTTAGGCGTCTTAAACCTCACCTATTACCTTCCTCTTCACTCTCTCCACTAGCACTGCTTATCTGTGTGAGCTTGCTCTGGATTAGAGCACATGGGCAGCCCTCCTCCCTTTCAGTGGCTCTCAGTGCACATGATAAATGGGGCTTGGTTCACTGAAGTAAATGGAAAAACTCTCATTTCAAGGTGATTTGGACTGAGTCCCTTGACTATCTTTGCAGCAGAGTTCTCCTTGAAGATGCTGACAAGGAAATGGTAACATTACCTCTCTGCTTTTATCTGGCTGATGAACCAAATTCCAATAATGTGTAGACATGCACCCTTGGAAGCCTCCATATGCAAGTTTTACAAGGAAACACAGTCCTCTGTGCCCCACAGACTTGCCCACTTGCCTACAGGTTTTAAGGAGAATTGATTCAGATCTAAACTGAAGGCTCCCCCTGTGCCTATTAATCACCTTTCCTCACACAGCGTTTTTGCAGCTGCCACCACATACACTCCTTGGGCACCGATCCACCGTTGCACACCTCCTATAGTTGCGTCATAACTACTAGCACTGATTTTTTATCTTAGGTAGCAGGACAAATCTTCTAGGGCAGCTATAAATGATAACTAACTTAATTATTCTGACACTTCACTGCACTCTCAGTTGACTACTGATTTAGATTATAGTGATACTTTAGTAATATTCAGATCAATCAACTTTCTGCCCAAGATATTGTTTGTATCTTTTCACAGACAATAAAGCCATAAGGAGCCACTGTGATCATCTATTCTGACCCCTGCAGAAGGCTCTGAGTCAAGACCTGAGCCCCAAAAGAACTATACTTTATCTTGTATGAAATCATTCTGTTTCCAGTGATGGGCAACTCAACTGCAAGCCTAGGGAAGCTGCTCCATTGTTAGGAGAGTGGCTAAGATCAGATGGTTTTGTGTGAAAGAAGTCTTTTTTAATTTGTAATTCCTATGTAATTTGAAACATCTGTAAAAAGAAAGATAAAAGAGGAGCATTCACATGTGTGGGGAGTAGCATATGAAGAACACATTTCCTTTTATATCCCTATTACTGTGTTTGATCCTCTCCAGCTTGTATCATTGCCCTCTGTGTGATTAGCTTCAGCACAATACAACATTTTTAAAGTCAGTGCAGACTAAAACTGTGGTGTAATACAGTGGCTCCTTTGTCTCCAGTAGACATTTAGTAAATTTGTGGTCAACAACAGCAGTATTTGGTAAATCATGTAAACCCATGACAGGTTTGCTCAAAGCAAGAGAAGTCTCAGGGTGATTGAGATGTAAGAAACAGCTCTGAATGAGCAATTCAAATGGAGGAAGCATTTAAGTAATTAACTTCCTTTTGATAGGATTTTCCTGATGCAGTGGAAGAAAGGATAAACAGTTAACAACAGAAACACTCTTTCTTTCCTGAGCTGTCCCTGACTGTATGAAATAATTGGCTTTAGTCCAGGAGGGGAACGGCGGCACTCAGACTATCCTCATAGCTGAAGAAGACCTTCCTTCATAAAGGAGGAGGAAAGGATAGGTAAAGGGGCCATAAGCTCCGTGCAGAGGAGGGTGTGGTGTGAGTTGGGCTGTTTTCCTGTTGCTTACTATTTCTGCTTGGTGCTGAAGCAGAAGTGGCAGTGAAGTGTGAGACTGTGCCCAGTGGCACCGCTGCAGGCAGAGGGAGCCTGTGCTGGCAGGTACCACCACCAAGGATGGGGTGAGGTGACACCATGGCAGGTTCACCACCTGTGAGCTGATGGCTGCCCGTGCCAGCCGTGGTGCTCAGCCTTTGCTGCACTGCTTCCAGACCATTCCTGGGCAACTGATGTCTTTCAGGACCCAGGCTGGGGTAAGGGCTTTCAGACAGAACAATAAAATAGATGGAAATTAAAAGGGAGGGAGAGGTGGGTGTATGGCTCAGCTGCGGTGTGAACATGATTCACAAAACTTACCCAGTGCGGCCGATATTAACAGGCAGCAACAGCAGTTTCCAGTACTGGACTGCCTACCTAGTCAGTCACAGCACACATGGGAGTTAGGAACACGTCTGCTGCAGAAGGCCATGTACGTTAGACAGTGATCACTTATGCAAACAGGACATATCTGTCCCCTTTAAATACAAATTGTGTGAAACTGTGCAATATCATCCATAAATAGGATAAGCCCGAAAACTGTCTTTTGAATTGTCTTCTGCTTGATTTGAAACTGAAAGAGGAGCAGTAGGCTGTGCAGTAAATGCCTTTCCATGACCCATTTATACAAATGAAGCCACACGACAATACCCAGCATTTTCTCCTAACACTGTTAATAAACTGTTTTGACCATTCACTGGTACCATTTAAAAAAAAAATAATCCTTATCTCTTATAAATACCAAGCTGAGGACTATTAATATCTTCATTTTACTGTTGCTACCTAACTCAGTTTCATCGTTACCATTTGATCTGGGGGATTTACTTAAAAAAATCAGGAAAAGAACAAAGTATATTAAGGCACATGGTTGGGAATAAGGCTAAGAAAACATAATAAAAAGTATTGATGAGACATGAAAACCATGTATGTGTTTGCAGTCAAATGCCTAGCAGTATATAACTGAATGGCAGTCCTGGTTTCTTTAATACTGCATTTACAGCAGTCTTTAAAGAAAAGCAAACACACGCACACATGCACAAACATACACACTCTCATGCACATACATACACACTTACTCACACACAAATGCACTACAAAATCAACCCCTGAAAATCAGCCCAGTCTGAAGGAACTGAAGCTAAAGCAAGAAACTGTAGGAACTGACCGAGCTTGCCAAATCTTTATGGTGCTTTTCTGTTTGTAAATCTCTGGTCTCTGGCTATGATAGAATACTTTATTTAAAAGTGTTTCTAATTTCTTCCACAACTTCAAAGAGGATGTTCTGGGCAAATATGGACAGAACTCTACCTTGTTTTCTGTGGAATCTGGAAGACTGTAAATCTAGAAGGTTAAAGTATTTTTCAGCATCTTCCAGGAGAGATTACTTACCTCAGCCCTGCCCAAGAGACCTTTATATGGTTATGACTGAATCCTTCCCCAAAGAGAAAGAGAAGAAGCAGAACTAGGGTCTAAAGACCCAGAAAGGAAGGCACACAGGGCCATGGGCAGGGAAGGGATGATGGGTGGCTCAGGTCTGGGGAGGAGGAAGAAGGCAGGGAGAGAAGGTAGGTCTCCATGCCAGGGAGGAGAGATGGAGGAAAGGGAGGAGACAGAGCTGTCAGGTAGGACCCCAGGTGGTCACACAGCTCCTTTTGCACAGTAAAGAAGAGAATAGAGGTCAGCAGCCCATGAACAGGCAAAACACAGAGTTTTGTGGCACACGGACTGGTGGCCCAATGGACAGTGTAGGACAGCCTGCAGGGTTTCACTGCAATGGGTGGTGCAGGTGAATCCACACAGCTCCTCCCTTGGCAGAATTGTAGGGGTGTTCACAAAGCCCAGTCTTGGCAGAATGGCAGAGTTAAAAATAGCTGTTAAGGTAGAAAGGTGAGTGCATACAGCATGTGGGAGCAAAATACCCATAACTGCCTTCACTTGCCCAAAACTTGAGCATGTTAAAGAAGACAGTGACAACTAGCTGGATTGGAAGAGTGACCAGGTAATTGTAGAGAGAATTCTAAACTATGAAGGAGTCATCTTAAGAAGGCTTATGAGTGAAGTATAGAAATTTGTAACAGCTGGGAGAGCCTTTGGAAGGAACAGCAGCAGTCAAAAGTTGGTGTGACAGTGCCAGAAAGACCACCAGCATCCCAACCTCTGCTGAGGCTGGGCAGAGCAGCTGCCCTGTTGGACACCATGAGGAGCCAGCATCCAGCTAGTGTTGTCAACATGGGTTCAAAAAAGGAAAGTCCTGTTTAACCAGTTTGCAAGGAGGCCCTTGTCACTGATGTATGCATGAGGAGCACCCACATCTCACAGGAGGGGTGTTAGAGGAGGGAAGTCCCCATTTCCAAGAGATGGATGAGTGCTGGGGCCCATGTGGCCTCTGGTGTGGTGGTGTGCATGTAACTGTGCACACTGTGGGATTAGAGCTTTGGGGGATTAGTTATTAAGGCTATTTTAAAATTTGTAGGTGTTTATTAACATTTCATAGGCAGCTAGTGCTATGGTTTGTCTGTCGTATTACTGATATTGATCCTGCATGTACAGTTCACTGATTGCCAGTTAATTATATGTCATTAAAAAATTTAAAAATTTCTTTGATCCTGCTTTGATTTAAACCACTCGAGCTGAGCAGTTTTGCCCTGCGACAGAGGACAGAGGAGCTCTTATGGAAAAAGAAAAGGTACAAGCTACCCAGTGCTGCCCCAACTCTCATGCAGTACTCGTCAGGGGCAGCAAAGCTGAGCTTCTTGATCCACAGGCGATCCACCAGCAGCATGAAGGGAGGTCCCAGGCTGGGTGGGATGTTGCACAATGAGGTGAGGCTGCAAGAGGGGGAGATGGCTTGCCAGAGCTGGATGGGACCAGCCACATGCCTGAAAATCCCTCCCAGGAACTACTCTGGAAGTCCCCTTGGAGGGCCGTGGTGCGGGCCTCATGACTCTTGCACACATGCAGAAATTTGTGTCTCAGACCCACAGTTTACAACACACTCTCAATATGCACTACAGTGGGACAGACAACTGTGCTGGGGGAAACATTTCTTTCACTGTGTGGTGCATGCTGCACTCTAGTGAAGAAAAATATTGACCACTGCAATTCCACTGGTCCAGGTGGGCTCTGCTCCTTGTCCTGTGATGGGAGGATGTGGCGCTTTGCATTCCTATCCATGATGCAGATGGTGATCCATCCAGGTCAGCCAGTGGATTTTATCTACTCCTTGGGCCCATGTGTCTAGTCTAGTCCAGATTGCAACCCTAGTAAGGCTAATTCCTTTCTCATGAAAGAAGAGACACTCGTAATGTGCTCAAACTGGCTTCGTGGTAGGTTTTTGTCAGAACATGAATGAAGCTTGCAGGCATGCACTAAAGCATGCAGAGTCTCAATGCAATAAAAAGATGGGTCCCGTTCCAGGGGTTGTGCTTGCAGACCCCTTTGCAGACATTTATCACTGAAGGCATCGCCAGACAAGTTGTCTCCTTTCTTTAGCTGAAATGAGTGAATGTGATAAGCAATACTGCCCACGCTGTGCCTGAGAGAAGTGTTTCAGAAAACTCTACCCTGTGCTGACAGGACATGACTGAAGAGTGAGCTGTGTGAGCTGGCACTGCTCATCCTGTGCACCTTCTGCAAGCAGCTGCAGGGATGGTTACGAAGTGAGCAGTCATTTAAAAAGGAGCCAAGAAACATGTTTCCCACTGGTTTCTGCAGGTTCCCTGAGTCCTTGGGCTGGGAGCCCTGTGCAGCTGCAAACAAGGCACTACTGGCCTGTGCTGGTTCAGCTAGGATAGGGTTAATCTTCCCCATCAGTGGGGAGGGAGCTCTAGATGTCAGGTCGGGGTGCCCAAGCGCAGGAAGAGCAGGGACAGCTTTTGTTCCTTGTCGCTCCCCTTCGCTGCTCTATCCTTGTGGTATATCTCTGTATAGCTCTTGTCCTGTTCATTGTTATTACTGGTTATTGTTATTGCTAATGTTGTTGTTCGGTTTACTATTTGTTACACTGTTGTATTAAATTTTCCTTATCTCAACCCGGGGTTTGTACCTCACTCCCTGCCCCGTCCCGTCCGAGGGTGGGGGAGGGACAACAGCAGGGTGGTCTCAGGTCCCAGCAGGGCCTAAACCACCACACGGCCATAGGGTCCTTGTGCACTGCTCTGACAGCAGGGGCATGACAGCAGAACAGCCACCAACAGCTCTTTGAAAACTTGCAGTGTCTGGGAGGGAAAACTCAAAGGAGTTTGTGTCTATTGACTGTTGTCTGCCCGTTTCAGTTCAGTCTATCACAGCGTGAAAGGCGGTCTGTGCTTTGGTGTGCAACTCATGGAGCGCTGGCTTCACTTTTCCCTTGGGACAGATCTCCTGTCAGAGCAAAACAGCTGGACTACACCACATTACAGAGGACGTGTGTTCCTGCACTATCTCCACAGCCTCATAACTCACACTTCACCTTGATTTTGTCCTACAGCTTTATTTCTGCAAAGCACTTACATGCAAGTTACAAGCTGACATATATAAGACTACAAGTTAAGCACATGCCTATGTGCCTTTGAATGTGAACACTGCTTCCCCCTGTCCCCACTGACCTGAACCAGTGCTTGGCATTAGAAATAATGGGAGTTTCCAAAGTATTCCACACGAACCAACAGTTGAAGAAGGGAGGGAAACAGACAGACAAATGCCTGAAAGCAGCCACATGCAGAAGAGCATAATGGAAATATTTGTGACAGTTGGATAATGGATAACTAAGCATTTGGAAAAAAAAAATTTTTTTTTACAAGTTGGATAGTGAAAATGGCCTCAGCAATATTTTCCCCTCAGATAAATCACTCAGTGCCTTGGAGTGAGTAGCAGTTATGCTCACCTCTCACCATGACAAGGGAAATGGCATAAGGAGGATGCCCTGCTCACTGTGCAAGGGCCAGAGGAGCAGATGAGACTACAGAGAGCTGAGACAAGGTGAACATCACTTGTTATAGGCAGACTTTGAAAAGTAAATTGTAAATGATCAAGGGGAGCACTAAAGGCAACACATACTCCTGTAGGTTGGTGCCTCTGTCCACAAACATTGCTTAGCTTCTGCAAGCCTGACACCTGTAGTGTTGAACAGACACTTGTACCTAGTGATGATTACATGGAGATAGAGAAGGATCTTGGGCAGCTGTCATCTATCACACACTTCAGACAGAGGCGGGGAAATGTGGAAATTATTAGTTAAGCAATAAGACAGTTCCATCTCAGTAGTAATGAGTGTGGCAAATACATAAAAAGGTTCATTTGCAAACAGCAAAGCCTGCAGGGTAGATCACCAGTCGGTCTGACTAAATGGAGTTCCACCCTCAAGAGAGATGCCACAGGCTATCCTTTAGCTTCCTGGTCCTTTGCAGTGTGGGGAATACTCCCATGGACACACAGGGATCAGTGTAGTGTTGGCACCACTGAGATCATACACCCATGGGTTTTATGGGATCAACAGTTGATACCCACAAAGCAGAAGTGGGTGTTTGCATCTGACCTGGTCTCCATACAGCCAAGAGAGAGAAACGGGGGCCACAGGGATGCAATTTGTCCTGTCCATACCTTTCAGAAATGGTAAAACAAGTCCCCATGTGCTCCAATTTCTCTCATCAGGTAAGAACCCCACTGAACTCCAAAGGGCGCCTGGATTGCAGTTGTCTGCCCTGTAGACATACAGACTTAAGGAAGATTAATTTTTTCCTGCTGTCTTGCCTTCCTTTTTAGCTGTGAGAGGGAGAAGGACTCAGTGCAGTTATCAGTATATCACTTTGTACAGAATGCCATGAAGAAGCATCTACCCAAAGCTCCTGACACCTAGACAGGTAGGATGAAGAGGAGGAACAGTGCCGGGACCTGTCCATAGAGCTGCTCTGTGATAGAGTGGCACTAAAGAGATTCAGGTCAGTACTCTCCTGATCAGATCCCGTACTCTACACCATAAGGTGCATCTGGTGATTGAGCCTTTTCCCACACTCCAGCAGGTACAGATAGGGCACGCAATATTGCAGGTGCCTTCCTGGTTGCAAACATGTGAAGCCCATAACTGCAAGATACTTTCACCTGGGACTGCAAGGTGCAGCCCTGTCCTAAAGCTTCCTTCGTTGGAGGGGATGAAGAATTCAATACCGATTTTATACTAATTTTTAATTTAATACCAATAACTACAAATAGTCTAAAATTAAGCCCTGAGCTTATAAAAAGATCTGAATAAACATCGTTTATTAGAGAGCACAAGCTTCCAGTACTGCCACAACAGATTTGGAAGAGAGCTGCCCCTCCTCTGCCTGATGCCTTCTCAGAAGCAACAAAAGCACAGCACAGCTGCAGACACCAAGCAGAAGCTGCCTCCTCCCTGTCTGCCCCTGGGGAGTGACAAGTAGGGCCACCTCAGACATCATCTGTCTCTGAAGAAAGTTTACTTATTTAAATATTATTCAAGATGTGATTGAGTTGTCTACACCTAGGCATCTGATGTCATTTTTGGCTTTTGTGCAGAATTATCTTTTGGGGTCCCATACATAAAATGGAATAGGGGAGACACACACACCATGCATTGCATCTTTGTGTCCATTCACCTGAGTTGTACAAGACAGCTGCAACATCTCCACCTTGGGCCAACACCTGCATCTGTGCCTGTTCTTCCTTACAGGTAGTCATCTGAAAATCCCTGGGGACAGGGAGGAGGGGTGAGGGGGAAGAGGGGGATAATAATAGTTGAATAATTTATTCAATGAGATTCATGGAATTTGGGGACTGATACATTCTAATGAATAATATTTTCATTATTTTCCCAACTCCAGTGCTAACAGAAGATATGAATAATGATTGAAGAAGCACTTGAGTTATATGACAATGCTATTGAAATTTGGAAGCATATATTACATGAAGTGAGGGCAGTCTAGTTCTGCCTGTTGTCAGTTTGATGTAGACGTTCTCAAAAATGGTGAAATATGTCTTTGACACTTTGGCCTTTCCTCACAGAAATTTTGTGCTCAGATTACCTGACAATAAGAATCAATGAATAACTCTCATGCTGTTTCTCTCTCAGAAAATTGCTTTCTTTCAGTATTTCAGGAATTACATCCCTAGAGATGGCAGACCTCTCATGTCTACTGTCCCCTCTCACCACAGGGCAGCATGTCCTTGTCTCCAGAGGGGAAACTCCTTCCTCCAGGGCACTGCAACCTGCCACTGCCCTGCAGCAACACATGCTGACAGCCCCCCGACATTGCAGCAGTTCTCTCTGCAGCACTTGCAGACAGATCATAGCAGGATGCCGGCAAGGCTCTTCCCATATTTCATCCTTCCCAACATCTGCTCAGCATTGGAGGTGCCTGCTGAAAGTGGTCTCTAGACACAAGGGCAAAAGGAAGATTAACTGGTCCCTGTGAAGTTTGGCCATGAAATCCAAGCTGCAGTCAGATGGGCTTCTACAGGGTTTCTGCTGCTGTTTCCTGGCCTTTGGCGGGCAGAGGCACTGACTTCAGCACATGGTATCTAAGGGTCTGTTTCCAGCCTGTGTGCAGAAGTACTTCTTAATAAAATCAGAACAATCTAGGACTTTATTATTTGGGTAGATTTTAGCCCTGAAAGAATCATAATGTCCTCTTATCATTGGATTAACAGAAGAACTGGAGAGTCAGTGGATGTTTCCCATCCAGCCTAAGAAGTCGCAGTTGAACAATAACACGTCTGTTATAATTACTAGCCAGAGGAGATTTAATTACTCCAAACAACATGGGACCTACTGCATCTACTGCTAAACTGTGAATAAGGTTCATTTCCAAAACTAAAAGATAACATGAATTCCTGGTATCAGTTCACTGATATCAGATGCACAACACCCTTTGACATCAGTGTGAAAGATCACACTAAAGAAAAAGAAAAATGGTCAATAATTTTCCACTCTCCAAAATTCATAATCTAACTGTTAACGGAGCTTTCTGCAAGGGGCTGACTGTCATTCATCAGCTAAATGTTGAATTCATAAGTTCTTGGAGGGCCTCTACTCAGTCAGAAATGAACATGGTTCATACATATGTTTGATTCTGACTTTGAAAGTATAGAGGAATTTAACAGAACATTAGAGAGTGATGAATATTTTATAATGGCATTAATGAAGCATTTTTGTATCTAAAGGGAAAAGTCCCAGAGGGTTCAGGGAGCTCCAAAGTTACTAATAACATTAATTTTTGAGCTGATAGTAGATAACAAATTAAACATTCTAAATATGAGTATGCACTGTGATTTCTGCTGGAGAAGACAAAGTCTTTCAGCATATTGTACTATGGGGTATCATTTATAAGGCCAGAGAATTTTTTTTTTATATATAGCTTTAAGAAAGATTGTAGTTGGATAGCTGTATGCACTCCTAGGCAATTGACTACAGGAAGGTACTGAAGAAATTTGAGAGATTCCAACTACAAGCAAAGGAAATGATAAAAAAGCTCTGATAAAAAGAGTATGGGACAAATTCTCTCAGAAAGATGGAAAGAACTAGATATGAACAGAAAAGAAAGCTGGTGGAAAATTATATGTCACTCAGAAAAAAAAAAAAGCATCAAACAAGTCAAATAAAAGTCATGGGAAAAAAGATTTCTTTACCAATATATGTGCAAAATTGCCATCACTTCTTATATGAAACACAAAACACAGGTGATGAATCAGAAAAGACCTGATAAAGAGCTAGGACATTTTCAGAACCTGTATGTCTTAAATTTCCTAAGTTGTGCCCTGAGGTTTCCTGCCTTTACTTCTTGACTTAAGACCATAACTGGCAAATATTTACACAAGCAAGTATCTTTGTGTATATGAGGCTTCCAGTTCAGTTCAGCAGATTTGGTGCATGTGAATGACCCAATTGATCTGCTCAGGGGTGACACAGCCACTTTGCACTTCACTGCCAGGGCGCTGGCAAAGTCATCTCTGTTTCAGCATCACTCCAGCACAACCATCCCAATGTCAGTGTGATCACACAGAGCAGCAGAACTGGGATAAATTCACACATGCTGCATATTTTCTGAGAGCTTGTTGCTGCAGAAAGACATATATATGAAAAAGAGAGAATGGTGAAGGAAAAGGAGCATGGATGGTCACCAACCTCCTGCTTAACTGGAATAAGAGGTGGTAACTAAAGTTAAAGGAATCAGAGGCCAGGCTAGGCAGCATACTGTGAACTGCATTTGACAGCACACAGTCACAATACGTGGGTTAAAAAAAAAAAAAAAAAAAAAAA
>NW_020799091.1:16907175-16938188 GCF_003259725.1 Athene cunicularia | reverse complement strand
GGTGGGCATGGATAAAAGATTGGCATGAAGATGGTTAAACTAAGAAAAGGTGTTTTATTTGTGTCACTGTAAAAATTAAAAATAGCAGTTAATTTATCTGAAACTACTAATAACTTATTAGCCTCCTGAACAAATCTAAGCTAGAGGTTAATACTACAGTATAATTCTTGTAATCATTTTTGTATTAATTAGTTCTAGCCTACAAATTGCTTGGAAAAAATTACTATCAATTTCATCTGTTTGCTTCAATCTCACTGAACATGAATTCATATAGCTGATTTTATAGTCTATTTTAATTACTTTAGGTAAGACCTGAGTAATAAAATAAGGCTATACTTTGCCAAACAGCAACAAGATTTTGTACCCAAGGACCTGTGTGATTAATTTAAGAAATAGCTTTTCAGAAACTATCAAATATTGCTTCTAGTCACGCTATAAACTATTCTATGGCTCTACTGTGCTGCTGTTTATTCCTATTTATCTATATTCTATCACATACTTTTTTATGTATTAGTTTTCAGTGAAATGCAAAAAAATCAGTTTGAGAGAAGTTTTCTTTTTTTTAAGTGAACAAGTAGTTCCAGGTTAAAATTGAAAAAGCATTGTGATCCTATCCCCATCCAGTCAGTTTTCTCCATTGCTGAGGGAACCAAAAATAGGCTCATGTAAAATGAAAAAAAAAAAAAAATCTACTGAAGAGCTAGTTTGTCCTATAAAAATGAAACAAGCCCTCTACAGTGTTCTTATTTTGTCTTGTGTAACAGGCTGTTATTTTCTGAAATAATATTCAACTGTGAGACAGGAGAGAATTCCTTCTACTTGCTTTCATCCTCAAAATGCTAGCTGACTCCTGGACTAAGCCATATAGCATTTCCAGAAGGAGCATTTATTCCAAACTCAAGAATGGTTTGCCATTTAGACAGGTTTCTATCTCTTTTTCTGACTGCTGGAAACCCAAGTCAACTCACCTGAACTGGATGCTTTACTTTTAGACAGCCTGAATTGCATTTGTGAGGACATAAGAAATTCTGCTTATACCCAGGAAGCTTAATTCGTAAGAAGAGGAAAGTGTCATTAATAAAATGTGAAAATGACACAGTATCAAATATCATCTATGGTTATCTTACAAATGCTTCTGAAAGTGCATAACTTAATCCCTGGGAACAGTTTTACTCATGTCAAGAGAACTAATCCCGTGAACAGAGGTAAAAGTGTAAGTGTATGCAGGTTTATACGGGGTATACATAGTAAACAGCAGGAAATTTTCTTTGCATTTGCCTTTTCAATCAGAAGAGATTGGTACAAGGAAATTATTTAAAACTCTAAACCTCAGTTTTATTGTATCAAGACCAGGCAATTTAAGTTGGGAAAAAAAAAAAAAAAAAGATGAACAGAAGGTTGTGCTTTATACACGAGGTGTTCTCTTCCAGTTAACCAGATGAAAAAGAGTATGTCACTGTATGATTAATAGCTAAACATAATATGGTACTGCATAAATAACCACTGTAAATATAGCTATCTTCACAGCAGGGGAAGCTTTAGCACAAATAACAGCGGGCTAGCTGACAGCCAGAGAGATTACAGTATTTCATTTTCAGATACAAGTTTCAGTCGGAGTGGCTGTGGTCAGCAAGAAGCTGTTTCTAATATTTTTGGCTGGACCTTGAATTTAATCTGTTGACTGCTGCCAGATTTACCGGGCAGGCTGTAATGGTCCATCGATTTTAATGGACTCTTAATGAACACAGCAGATTATAATTCGTAAAGCCACCAGGAACAGAGAAGCAAGAGAGCATAGGCAGCAGTGGTTTGATGTAGGCAGCAGTGATGCAGTCAGTTATATGTAGAATATTACTGTTCTCTTTCCATATCATCTGAGCATACAGCAAGTATAAAACCAAAATATCTCTTTATAGCTGCCTGCAGTGGCAATATTTAGGCCCCCTGCCTACATCAGAAGTAAAACTTCCTTCATGCTTTTAGGTTGGTCAGGAAAATACATACTGAAAAAATGAGTTGCACAACACTGTCTTAAAAATATAAAGGTAGACAACAGAAGAGAGCAAACTCATGTGTGTCTGCTCAGACTGCTCTGTTTGCCACAGGTGGAATACATCTGGCCAGCTCCTCTGAAGTTAAGCATATCATTTACACCGGTCTCCAGGCTTTGCCCTAAGCCAATTCCTTCCTCAGAAGGAATCATATTGCCTATCTATATTCAACACCCCTTCTCCAGGTAAATGTCCTTTTCCTCAAGGGCCCAGTAGGTAAGACCCCCAGACACTTGAACCCCTTTGGCTTTCGAATAGAATCACAATATAGTTTAGGTTGGAAAAGACCTTTAAGATCATCAAGTCCAACTGCGAATGTAACGCTGCTAAGTTCACTACTAAACCATGTCCCTCAGCACCACATCCACACATCTTTTAAATACCTCTTGAGGGGGTTTAGAAAACTGGGACATGTGAACCTGCACAACCTCTCTACAGTAGACTCTGACAGCAAAGAAATAAAGGTAAAACCAGGCATTTGGCAGTTTTAGACTCCTCACCATGTACACAACTGTATTGGTGTAACAGCTGCTATTCCTGTACAAGAAGATCATCTTTACAGTGCTAAAACGTTATCCAGAGGGGCAATATAGTATAATTACAAATGACAAATAGTTACAGCATTGTAAAAGCCATATACACTTTTTTTTTTTTTTTTTCCCCTATGTGTATATTGGCTTTCATGTTCAAGAAAGATAAATTCAGATTGGCCCAAGTCCAGGCTATACACTTAGGCGAAGTGGGGAATGCAGAGATGATCATACAAGAGATGACAGGAAGAATTTGGCTTGTTTAACCCAGGAAAGTAAACACTGAGAAGAGAAATGGTTCCAATGTATATGTAACATCAGGGGGTAGATCTCTACCAAGAGAAAAGCTTCAGGGCAGTGCTAGCAGAAGAACAAATGACTATAGTCATGAATACATTTCAGCAGAAAATTAAACCAATTACAAACATAAGAATGATGTCCTGGCAACAGCTTTTCAACAGGAACAATGTGAGCAAAAAACTAAGTCACTTTTAAGATGCAATTCAATGTTTTTAAGAAGAAGATTATACAATGTGGTGGCATGTGATATCAAGGGACAGAGCCTGGTGAATATGAAAGTCCCTTCCCATCCCACTTTTCTCATAGCCAGCACATAGTGATATTGGCTTGGCTGTGCAGAAAGGTTACAGTATCTGCTTTTCATGCATATCTAATCCTTCTTAGACAGACCCTGGTTACACAGTGCAGAGAACAGGGACGGTAAGTCCTCCAGATGCAAGGATGTCCTTGGGAAAGCTGGAGAAACTTCTAAGTTATTTTTTTAATTAAAAACATGTTTCCCAAGTTTCCCTGTTTTTGAAAGCTGATACATGCTGAGATTAACTTCAGCAGTTCTGCACTCATGTGATTAGTGTTCATCTGGAGATGGAAGCAAAGAGTCATTTTGGGGAGCTGGTGAATCAAACACAACTCAGAGCAAGCAAGCCATTTTTGAGGACACCAATGGACAAAACTAAAAGGTTTAACATGTGGGCTCATAAAACTTCTCAGTATCCTTAGTGCAGTTTGCAAAACCCTGGACTTCACAACATTAGAAAGCTTGTGGGAACAATCTCTCCCCTGGATCCTACCTCTCTTGGATTGTCACTGTTGGATGGGGTAGAAAGAGTAGACAAAAATGCTACTCTTATAGTTTTTTGGTACTTCAATTTCTAATGGTGGCCAGAACTCAAAAACCTGGATAAAACTGGAAAATTTTTTGAAAACAAGGGAAATGTTCTCATTTGCAAAACTAAGAGGATCTCTATTTTCTCTGAAAGGCTTTATGCCTTACTAATGCAATCCTCTCTTCCATAGGAATTTCAAGGAAGTCTGTAAGTGCAAATAAATGAACCAGTAATCAAAATAAAATGTTGAAAATGGATAGCAGCTCCTCAGAGAGACAGGAGGTCTACTCACATCAGTGTTTCCTATGGCTGGTGTGTGGCAGGCTCCCAGGCTGCCTGGTGTGACCCTGGAAGCAGGGTTTGACACAACACCTCCCAAAGCAGCTCTGATAAACATCCAGCCCTTGGGGCTACTCTCACAGCTGAATCAAACTCTGACATTTCTGAAGCTCTCAGGTTACAAAACAAACTTGTGTAAATGTTTCATTCCTTCAAAAACACAGTGGGGCTTATGAAACCTAAGAGACACTGGAGCAGCATTTTGTCTTGCTAGCCAGCAGCCCTTCTCCCATAGCGTGTAAGTGGAAGTGACAGTCTGTCATGACCTAGAAGACAGCCAGCCTCTCCTCCCATTTGCAGAGGAGATGAAGAGCATCATTCTTGAATCTGAGGGCTTCAGAAATGCAAAAAACATTGAGACTTGGGATGTTGTTACCACAATCCAGGAGACAGTGAGTGACCTGCTGCATCACACAGACACACACAGGTCTATGGGACCAGATGGGATACACCCGAGGGTGCTGAAGGACCTGGCTGGGGTGCTCACCGAGCCATTTCCATCATTTACCAGCAGTCCTGGCTGACCGGGGAGGTCCTGACAGATTGGAAATTGGCCAGTGTGACACCCATCTATAAGAAGGGTCGGAAGGATGATCCAGGAAATTACAGGCCTGTCAGCTTGACGTTGGTGCCCGGGAAGCTGATGGAGCAGCTTATCCTGAGTGCCATCATACAACACGTGCAGGACAAGAAGATGCTCAGGCCCAGTCAGCATGGGGTTATGAAAGGCAGGTCCTGCCTGACAAACCTGATCTCCTTCTACAACAGAGCGACCTGCTTATTGGATGAGGGAAAGGCTGTGGATGTTGTTTACCTTGACTTTAGCAAGGCCTTTGACACCATTTCCCACAGCATTCTCCTGGAGAAACTGGCTGCTCATGGCTTGGATGGGCACACGCTTTGCTGGGTATAAAACTGGCTGGATAGTTGGGCCCAAAGAGTTGTGGTGAATGGAGTTAAATCCAGTTGGGGGCTGGTCACGAGTGGTGTCCCCCAGGGGTCGGTGTTGGGGCCACTCCTGTTCAACATCTTTACTGATGATCTAGATGAGGGTATCGAGTGCACCCTCAGTCAGTTTGCAGATGACACCCAGTTGGGTGGGAGTGTTGATCTGCTCGAGGGTAGGGAGGCTCTGCAGAGAGACCTGGACAGGCTGGAGCCATGGGCTGAGCCCAACTGGAGGAGTTTCCATAAGGCCAAATGCCGGGGGCTGCCCTTGGACCACAACCAACCCCCAGCAGTGCTACAGGCCTGGGCAGGAGTGGCTGGAGAGCTGCCAGTCAGAAAGGGACCTGGGGGGGTTGATTGACAGCCGGCTGAACAGGAGCCAGCAGTGTGCCCAGGGGGCCAAGAAGGCCAATGGCATCCTGGCTTGTGTCAGTAATAGCGTGGCCAGCAGGGACAGGGAAGGGATCTGACCCCTGTACTCGGCACTGGTGAGGCCGCCCCTCGATTCCTGTGTTCAGTTTTGGGCCCCTCACTACAAAAAGGACATTGAATGACTCGAGCATGTCCAGAGAAGGGCAACGGAGCTGGTGCAGGGTCTGGAGCACAGGTCGTACGAGGAGCGGCTGAGGGAACTGGGGGGGTTTAGTCTGGAGAAGAGGAGGCTGAGGGGAGACCTCATCGCCCTCTACAGCTACCTGAAAGGAGGGTGCAGAGAGCTGGGGTTGAGTCTCTTTAACCAAGTAACAAGTGATAGGACAAGAGGGAATGGCCTCAAGTTGCACCAGGAAAGGTTTGGACAAGATATTAGGAAGCATTTCTTTCCAGAAGGGGTTGTGAGGTGTTGGAATGGGCTGCCCAGGGAGGTGGTGGAGTCCCCATCCCTGGAGGTGTTTAAGAATCAGGTTGACATAGCGCTGAGGGATCTGGTGTAGTTGGGAACTGTCAGTGTTAGGTTAATGGTTGGACTGGGTGATCTTCAAGGTCCTTTCCAAGCTAGTTGATTCTGTGATTCTGTGATTCTGTTATATATAAGATACCAGTGAATCGAAGGCCCAGAGGCTTCATCTGGATGTGGGAATTGGGAGTGAGATGGGAACAATGCTCCTCTCCAAATGACTGCTGCTAGCCTGGGAGTGGTCTGAGGGCTGGGCTCAGCATAGGGATGAAGACCTTTCACACTCTTTCACACCGGGATTAGGGTAACCACCTGGTACAGCCAGGGGAAGTCCTTAAACTCTCTGCAGAGGAGGTGTAGTCCTGTTTGAATCCTGCACTCTGTGCTTTGCCTAATTCCTTCCAGTGTCCCCTTGCAGCTGCACCACAGGGCCAGTTTGGGCTGATGAGGCAGCCTGGGATCCTTCCAAGAGAATCTCAGTGCTATGAAACACAGTGACAAAGGGAACTCTCATAAAGCCACAGGCTTGGCACATACTGAAGTTCAGGACACTCCTATTCAGAAGGCAGAGTATAAACGTGGTGTGTTTGCACATATATAACCTCTGCTTCCTTTCTCTCTTTTACATGTACACTTTCATTTAAACTGTAGCTGATTTCTGCCATATCTGATCTCAGAGATTGACCTCTTCAGTACATCTCTGTGATCCCTGGGCTTGTTGTTTATTATAGATCTTCATTATCAGTGAAGGAAGTGACTTTTAGGAATATATATAAAATTTTACTCTCTCAGATGCTTCAAAGATGGCAGGCATACTGTAAGCTGCTGCCTCCACGGTTTGCGGGACCTATTCCTCCTCTAATGCTCACAGACACCTTGTCATAGTCCCAAGGACAGCACCTACCTAGCCACTTGAAACACAAGCTGCAGCTGGGGTACAAGCCACAAAAGCTTCAGGACATTTGACTGTTTTTAAGGTTCCCATCAGACAGACCAGGATGCTTCCTGAGAAGTTTCTTGGTACATCTGAACAGAGACATTGTTTCTTCTCCTCTTAGTGCATAACATCCACATTTAGATTAACTCATGCCTGACCTTGTCTCTGGGGTAGACTAAACCAGCAGGTTGCTCCTGGACCCTTCACTGCTCCTTTCATTGCCTCAGAAATCAGCCTAGAACAGAGCAGCTGGTGAGATCACGCCTCTGGTCTGACACAAAGCCTATCTCTCGGGCAGCGCTTCCTGCAGATCTGTGTGTTGGGTGAAGAGACAGAAGACACAGCTGTGCTGTGGAACACCCATCTGCACTCATTAGAGCTTTCTTTTCCTGTAGGCTGAACCTAGATCTGTAACAGGTTTGTAGTCACTGGGGACAGGTCCAGACTGGCATAGACTTACCAGTGTCTCTTTTTACATCCTGCTTACATCTCTTCTCCAGGGAAGCAGCCCAGGCATCCATGTACAGGTTGCAAAATTTGGCTCAGAACACAGCCATTCAGGAGGCTGGATGTGAGCAGCCAGCATCTGGACAGTAGGTCAGTTTACCACCAAGGGAAAAGGAGATCTTGATCATGGAGGGGTATCAGAGAAGTTCTTTGATGCAGCCCAGGATGTGATTGGCTTTCTGGGCTGTGAGCGCAGCTTTCTCTTCTTTCCCTGATTTGTGAGGGAACATGGACAAACAGAGCAAGCCTCCTAGTACCAACATGTCAGTGCTCATTTCAGGCCTGATGACACTGAAAACTACCCACAAGTTTGGAATAAAAGCTACCATGTATGTAAAATATGTTTTATTAGACAGACCAATATATTTTTTCCAAGCCTAGTAGCTCATTTAATAAAAGGATACAACCTCTAGCCTTAAGTCTTATAATACTTTTGATGGCATTTATAAACATTTAATGTAGTATATAGGTTGAATTTGAGTTTTTTTTAACCTTGGACAACTTGGAGTGTGGGCTTACCCATGACCATTCCTCCACTGCAGAATGGTCTTAGAAAATTGAACAAAGCTTTAAAAAAGTTTATTCTGTTTCCACAAGGTAATAAAGTACATATATAAAAAGGACATCATAACAATATAAATAATGAAAATTGTGACCAGGTGTAAAGGATGACAAATAACAGATTGCATGTTGTGGAGCATCAGTCAAATTATGTAAGATTATAAGATTTGTACGTAATGGGCCCATCTCTAAAATGAGAAATAACAATCGTTCAAAGATCAACAGTAGCATCATTCCCTAGAATCATAACATAATCTTAAGGAAGGTTCGATTTTCACTTTAAACTCAGCAAAAGGTATCTGCTATAGCAGTCCTTGCATTTATCCAGGATCAATTCCCCACTGATAAGAAACTCAGATAACTTTTCCTGTAAAGTGCAGCTCTCTTAAGAAACATGAGAGAGACACAGGTGAAGCTTTGATTCTTGTCTGTAACTCTGCATGACATTTATCTAAAGAGCAGCTCTAATAAGGTACTGTATTCATTTGGGGTCTCTAGATTTTGAGTCCTGGAAGAAACCAGAAAGAAATAGATTCTCCAGTTTACTTTGAACCTTTGGTGGCATATTTTTTAATGACTATCACTGTTCCACAGGAGTTTGTTTTCCTTTTGCAACTTTTGAATGTGACGGAAGAAAAAACATTTTAAAAATAGCAGTACATAACTGCAAATCATAATTGGCAAGGGGAAGAGCAACAGCTTTTACTTTTTTTAAAAGCTTGGATTTCAAGTTGACAGCATCTCTTTAAACTAATGAGACCAAATAAGAGGTGGAAAACATACCAATGCACTAGGAGAAGGTTAGGACAGTACTGTCGACAATTAACTAATAATTATTAATTCCCCTGCTACACATTGTAATGATAATTATGATTAACTCATTTTGTTTCATTGTGCAGGCTGTTAACATTTGATTTCCTAGGATTTTCCTTGCAATTTACATTAATTACTGTCCACCTCCTGTCTAGCTTTCCTACTCAAATCTTTACAGAAATTACCAGCCTTTAATGCACTCAACAAGTCTTTTCCAATTGACTTTCAACCTAATTGGCATTGAGATTTTTTCACAACCTGTATGCCCCACCATCACACCTCTCAAAATAAGAGTTGTGTTGAAAGAAGTTTATTCCTCCCTTTTATGACCTTGACTTGCAGACATGCTTTGTTCATTTGCTGACTCCAGTAACTGACTTATATTCCAGCCCAGATCCTTACAGCTCCACGCACTCACATATTCCATCCAGAGGGACCTTGACAGGCTTGAGAGGTGGGCCCGTGCAAAGGGCACAAGTGCAAGGTCCTGCAATGGGTCAAGGCAGTCCCAAGCACAAATACAGGCTGGACCATGAGTGGATTGAGAGGGGCCCTGCAGAGAAGGACTTGGAGGTGTTGGTTGGTGAGAAGCTCAACATGACCTGGCAATGTGCACTTGCAGCCCAGAAAGCCAACCATGTGCTGGTTTGCATCAAAAGAAGTGTGATCAGCAGGTCAAGGGAGGTGATTGTTCCCCTCTACTCTTCCGTCATGAGACTCCACCTGGAGTACTGTGTTCAGCTTTGGGGCCTCCAACATAAAATGGACATGGACCTGCTTGAGCAGGTCCGGGAGAGAGAGACAAAGATGATCAGGGAGGTGAAGTACCTCCCCTATGAGGACAGGCTGAGAGAGTTGGGTTTTTCAGCCCAGAGAAGACTCTAGGGAGACCTTATAGTGGCCTTCCAGTACTTAAAGGGGGCTACAGCAAAGATGGGGAGGGACTCTATCAGGACATGTAGTAATAGGATGTGGGATAATGCTTTTAAATTGAAAGGGGGTACATTTAGCTTAGAGATAAGGAATAAATTCTTTCCTGTGAGGGTGGTGAGACACTGGCACAGGTTGCCCAGAGAAGCTGTGGCTGCCCCCTCCCTGGCAGTGTTCAAGGCCAGGTTGGACGGGGCTTTGAGCAACCTGGGCTAGGGGAAGGTGTCCCTGCCCATGGCAGGGGGGGTGGAACTAGATGATCTTTAAGATCCCTTCCAAACCAAAACATTCTATGATTCTATGATTTCATGGAGTCCACCACCCGAGTTACTGATTCCTATTTGTTTCCTGGTCCTTTTTGCTGAGAGTAATTTGCCGCCACTTTGTCCACCCCTATCTGCTAGATCCCCCAGCCCCTTGCACAAGTCACCTTCCTCATCAAGTCTGCCTAATAAAGTCAATGAAGACTGCTCAGATGGAGACCTAGAGCACTGTTGTAAATTATAGATAATCTGCATAATCAATATATAGGAAGAAGAGTTCTAAACTTGACATTATTAATTTCATACAACAGGTAAACCATTTTTCTTTCTAAAGTCTAGCAATGTCTACCTCTTATGAAGCTCATACCCATCCAAACCTACACTTGTTCTGGACAATTAATACCACATCTGGGAATTTCCAGGTTTATCTAGAAATGTTATAGGAGAAATCCCCTTGGAGTCCTCATATTGCTAATACTGATAGAGGTCTGGGGAACCTGCAGTGATCCCTCTTACACTGACTTAAGACTTTTGAATTGCGTTGAATCCATTTCAGGGAGTTTTTAGACTGTAGTTAAAAAAAATAAAAAAAAAAATCTATATCTTCCAGGAGCTGAAGGAAACCCACAATTCATATTGGATCCATAATTTTTGCCAAAATATAGCTCAGATTTTGGAAGGATATCAACAGCTCTCATTCTCAGAATGCTGTGTATATGCTATATTCAACTCAGCTATTTTACACATTCTGAGAAGTGCATTCTTACCCAGAACTAATTAACTACCTTTTCTGTATGCTGTATACCTGCATGGTTGAATGCTTCTGGGAAATTCTGTTCCGAATTCACATACCACTGTAGCGTCCCTAACATGGCAGGCTGTGTGCATGCACTGCTGGGGGCACAGGAACAGTTGTTGATACGGCTGCCAGACACTTTCCATTATAAGAATTGTTTTTTCAGTTGCTTATAAAATTTACATGTTGCTGTATATTTGTACAGGGCTATGAGGACAAGGTCTCCATCTCTCAGGAGAATGAACAGCATTGTTAGTGAAGGCTACTTGTGTAGGGAGACCAAATGCTTCTGATGAAGCCTTTATCTTTATTCTTCTCCTCCAGAAAGTGCTGGATTAAGCTGTCTCAGCCTTTGGGTTGTCATCTGGCTGATGCAAGGGCTCTGCTGCAGCTCAGCTCTGCATGAACCTCGGTGATTGCAATGCTGTGCAACATTCCGCCCTGACCCCTGGGAAGCAAAACAAATTACACTGTGAAATTTCTATTAGGAAAGCTGGCTTGACCTAATGGCCTTCCCTACAGTGCAGCTATCACTTGAGAGCCTGTCCTGTGTGGTACAGTAGTAGAGCAGACAGTGACTAAGCTGCAAACTGCATTTGATCTGCCAACTGTGGGAGCCACAGGACCTCAAGTTTGCAGAGCCGAAGAGACCAGAGCTGTGGGCCAAGTACCATGTACCCATTTGGTCCAATGTTGGACAATCAAACTAAGTCAGCCTGGGAGCTGCCAGGGGGCTCTGCAGAGTCAATGTGCCAACAAAGCTCCTTTGCAGACATAATGCATTTATTTTACTTGCTTAATCAGATTTTCCTTGTTCTCTGCTGGCAGATCAACTTTCCAGTGTCCTTCTACAAACAGGCCCATCAGTCACTCCAGCACTAAACCTGGTAAGCTTGTGATAATACAAGCATGGCACATAAATACATTTGCACACCACATGGTGATTTTAGCAGAAGACAAGTTTTTCCAGGCCTCATGTAGCTGAAAAGGGCAATTATTGGTGCAATAATTCTGTGGCAGCATTTGCAGAAGCTTTAGCATCCCACTGCTACTTCAACACTGGGCACAGATCCACAAACCACAGTTTACAACAATTTGCAATCACATAATCTCTTTCATCTGCTTGTACCTAAAAGAAAAAAAAAGAAAAAAAAGAAAAAGTACTATTTTTTGCCAGTATCATATCTCTGAGTCTTCAGGTTTCCTCCCTCACAGTGTCCCTGAAGTGCTGTGGTATGCTGTAGTGTTCCTGACCTTTCAAAAGTGAAGCAAAGGTCCAAGCAAGCCATTTCCAGGCTCTGATTGTTCCAGTTCGTTCTCTTTGGCTTGACATCAGCCTATGCCTGTGTTTAGGGATCATCTCATTCAGGTTTCCCAAAGCATTTTGAAAATAATAGGAAATTTTCAGGGGGCACTGCCTTCGCCTACCTAACAGCAGATGGAGGAGAGGCAGGGACACAGTAGAGAGATGCAGAAGTATGAGGCATACTCCTGGATGTCCATTTGGGTACCTTAACCATTCAAGCCACACTCCTAATATGTATCTGTAGTGCTGTGCTTTTGGGGAGGGACTCAGGAGCTGGAATAGCTGAGAACAAACAAAATGGGATGGGACCCCAACAAAATGGGATGTGACATCATGAGAATGTAGGTCTGATGCAAACAAGGACATTTCTTCAGCGCCACCTTCTAGATTTTCCTTGCCATAGTTCCAGTTCCAGGAAATCTGTACATTCAGGAAGCACAACTTACAGAGGAAACTCAGCAGATCTGAGGGTAAATCTTCACTGCCAAAAAGGGCAGTGTAATCAGAACAAACATCACCTTTTTTGAAGACTTTCAGCACACTGAGACCCTCACATGGGATACCAAAGACAAATTTAAGTGCTGACTTTGCCTTTGAGGCTCAAGAAAACAATAAGCATGTCAGATGCCTGTTTTCCAGAGCTGCTGGACCCCTGGTTTGCTACACAGAGAAGTGAGAGAAGTACTGGTATGCTGAGATGCTGCTGAAGGAGTTGGTGCTGGGAGGCAGCCTGACTTTTCTCAAAATAATGAAAAGACACTGTGAGAAATGTTCCTCTTACATATGGGAGTAATAACTGTCCCACTGGATGCCAAGAAGGGATGGAAAATATAGGTCAGGTGGGGTGTTGTTGGAGAGGACTCACTGCAAGGAGGGGGATTCTCAGGTTCGTTTGAAGGAGAGAAATGGAGGTTATTCATCAAACATTAAGAACTTTGGAGAACAGGAGAGGAGACAACTAAGTTGTATTATCTGAGGAAATTCAGAAAAGAAGGTGAAAAGGGTAAGTAAAATACAAATATAAGAGGGATGTGCAGAAAGGGCTTTGTCTCTGAATGGGAGTGAAGAAATTTGCTAATACCTTCCTCTGTAGTTCATCTGTTTTTCTTGTTATCCTCCCTGATAATAAAAGAGCTCTAGATGGATGTGGTTAACCAAATCCCTCAAGGAGAGAAGTTTTGATTTCCTTCCTTTACTTCTCTTCACCTTTATCAGCACTGAGGAAGGGATGGGACCAAACCAAATTCATGCATTCATTCATCATCAGCCCAGAGGAAGTCAAATCCCTGTGCAAAGGTATTCACTGGTAGGAGGACAAATATGTGTTATGTGTCAATGGGAGCCCATTGCCTGGTCTTCCTGCATATTCATTCCTCTGCCTGATATTTTATATTGCAAATGTGGCAATAGGTAGAGTGACATCCCCATGGTGCAGTGGAATATTAACATGCCATAAATAGCAGCAAGGCAAGTCTGAAGGTAATAAGACCGTAGAATATTGCCCAGTCAGTGCATATAAAAAGATCTGAAAGGCTAGTTCTGCTCCCAGATATGAATAGGGGTTCATCTATTTAAATTCCCAGGAAAGCTCATCTGAATTTACTTCTGAATGGAGTAGCATAAACCCCTGCATGCAGAATTATAGCTGCCTTTGATGGTACCATTCAAAGCAGCAGTGGATCAAAAGCCCTCACTGAAGACAGGTTGTCGACTCCATTTAAGATTAACATGGATTTTATTTCCTGCTCCTGGAGCTGTGCCACTCAGGGGTGGCTGGGCAGAAGGTGGCCTGTCCCATCCCATGTTTGTTGTTTCCTCTGCTCCCTGGATGAATGGACAGATCTTGAGCTTGGACAATTTTGCTGGTGTGCTGTGCTTCTTGTAGGACAGCTTGAGTTGCACAAAGAATAGGTTTTGGGGAAACTTGAATGTACTCCCTGGCAGGCACATGTCCAGGGCTTGCTTTGATGTGGGCAAGGACAGGGTGTCCCCCCAAAACGGGCATCTGGAAGAAGAGACAGGTCCCCTGGTTCAGATATTTAGCACTGAACAGCTGCTGTGG
Organism: Athene cunicularia; assembly: GCF_003259725.1. Taxonomy (NCBI): domain Eukaryota; kingdom Metazoa; phylum Chordata; class Aves; order Strigiformes; family Strigidae; genus Athene; species Athene cunicularia. The sequence goes on along the minus strand of NW_020799091.1, from coordinate 16,924,123 downwards.
AGCTGTTTTGCCTGTCCCTGTCCAAGCACACGATAAGGCTGGAAGGTGGGAGATCAGTGTGAAATGTGAAGATTTCTCAGATTTTTGTAGTTATTTTTATAAACATAAAAATAATTGGTTAGCTGTCTAAATAACTGAGGCATTGATATTTGTTGGAGTATTCATTCAAACTGCATTAAATTTAGCACTTGTTTATTTATTTTTTGTAAGTAGGTGTTTTATTTGCAGGAAGTTATGACAGTCAGTGAATCAATCTGACCTTTAGCAGTGGGAGTGTGTTCCTGCAGCTCTTTGTACTGGGAGGAGCTCCAGCAATGTCATTGATTTTATTCTCTCTGAAACAACACTCCACTTGCTCTGTTAGACGAAACACCTGCCCCACTAATGTGGAATCACTTCTGTCTCAGCTGCTTCATTAATCACATGGATGTTCTGATATTTTGCCTTTCTAATCAAACCACTACCTGCCATCAATACCCAACTGATTGATTATGTATATAGACCCAATGAATGATTTGCTACTGACAAACTGATACACTGATAAACTTGACACTTAAAAAGTAAAATTACATCAACTCTGTCTAATACAAAGATAAAATCTAGAGCCTCAGCACCAGAAACAGCCAGAACATTGACCATTTAATTTCACCTAGTTATTTCTGTGCTGAGTCTGATCATTTGTGTTTAGTTTAGGCAAACTTCAGAAAGGCATTTTGGATGCATAAGGAAATGCAGAACCAACCACTTTCTTCCGTAGTTTGTTTCAATAGTTTCCCTAAAACATATTTTCATCTTATTTCTCAGTTAAATTTGTCCATTGCTTTGAACCATCACGTCTTTTTATGCCTTTGTCCATAACTCTAAAGAGAATTAAAGAATGCTTCCATTCCCAGTTAATTTTCCTCTTGAGGTCACCTTGAACTTTTCTTTGTTAAGCTAAAGTGATGGTGCTCTTTACATCTCCAAAGAAATCATATTTCCTCCAATCTCCACAATTTTTTCTAGGGTATTTTTGCACTCTCGGCAACTTTTCATGCTTCTTTTAATATAAGTATGCCAGAACTGCACATTACCTTAGGCCTAGTCTAGCCAATTTTGTACATAAAGGTAAAAGCCACCTTTCCACCCTTAATCATTACTTCTCTCTTTACACTGCTAAGAATTTCATTAACCCTTTCTAACACAAAATGCTAAGCAGTTCGTGCATTCTGACTTTCCTGAATGCTTTCGAGAATTACTTTCCAGAACCTCCAATCCCCACGTGTGTGTTAAAATCAATACTCTTTTGGCCAAAGCAGATATTGCAGACTATGCACAGACACATGTCACACACGCCACGTGCACACATCAGGTCTTTGAATTCTTCCAGGTACACATAACTTTAGGTATGTCAGTACACAGCCAGCATAGGAATGGACAGATACGAGCAGTGCAATCACTATTTTGTTCATACTTGTCTTCTTGGTTTCAAAAAAGCCTGAGGAACTTTTATAGACCCCACCATCTGGAAACTTGAGTCCCTCATAAGTTTTGCCGTATTTATGCAGAAAACATACCTGGATACATTCATGTTTTCACATAGGTGTCTGAGGAAGAAAGAACAGTCACTGGATGCATAAAAAGGGGCTTATGTGGAAGACTCTGCAGCCTTCCCCATCCTTGGCATAGAGAGTGCCCAAGCTGCTGCAGTAAGGGCTAGTCAGGAGGGAGGCGACCCTCCAGTCCTTCAGCTAAACTTATTCTGTGCTTCAGAGAGGAACAAGGGATTTGCTAATCCAAAATTTAATATTTTAGCCGTGGATCTGGCACTTGCTTGTACAGGGAGAGACCTGAGGTCCAGTCCCTGCTCTGAGGGCAATACACACATTAGAGTGGAAGGGATTCATTAAAATGCTGAACTGCTTCTTGGAGCAGGACCAGGAATCTTAACCTGAAGCAAAGAGTTTACCCCAAACTGATCCCTGGATTGTGCTTAGATTAATTTATGACAACAGAGTTTCTGCTCTGTGAAGTAATCACTTCAGTTTAAATGAGTAACAATAAAAATTTAATGAAATGTAGCTTTATCTAGGGTGGAATTATTTACCATAAACTTTTATTAAATTTTCATGAGGTCCTAATTGATTTTGGCACATATTTTTCATTGTCTGTATACAGGACTTTGCCTAGTAAGCTATTATATGAGCTCTAGAACAATTTTTCTAGTAATACTTTGGTTACACACCGTATCACCTTTACTGCCACTGTAGGCCTACTTTTCCCAAATAAATGATTTATCTCTAATCTAGCAGCAATGTCACAAACCTTTTTGTCTGTGCACTGGGTGGTTGTTAATTACGACCTCTAACAAGAGCCTGCTGAATTATACCAATTAAGAAATACATTTGCTGGGGCTTTTCACTGATGCAGCTATATTGGTGTACTGAATATATGCACTCAAAAAAACCACAGGCCTCCTAACTGCTCTGTGCTAGTGATTAGACAAGATTAACATTTCACTGGAGCTGTGTCAGCACAGATGTGAATGTGGCAAAATTGAGCACAGCAATGATACTTTGTGGTGAAAAAGTTTTCAATCAATGATTCAAAGTTATAACACTTTATCTTCCCTCAGCTAAAATTGCAGAGGGCTGCAGATAAAATATTGACTTTACTTTCCATATTTGACTGGAGATTATATATTTTTCTGTACTGAAAGCTCACAATTACCAGTAAAGAATAGCCTTATTCACATCACTTTCATATCACACACTGAAAAGTATAAAAAAAGTGAATTCCAAGTAATTTTCTTTTTATCTCCAGCAATGGGCAAGAGACAAGGCTTGCCCCTTTGCCCACTGCTGCTCTTTCTGGGTGGCGAGAGGGATGAGCAGTTCAGAGAGTGGTCGTGGTTATCAGTGGGCAGCACACCTGCCTGTGCCTGGATGTGGAAGGGATGGTATCAGACTCAGGTCTCCAGCCTTTCCCCCATAAACCAGTCATGTCCACACCTCTCAAAGCCTCATCTCAATGCCATTGTGTCCCTCAACTGTCCCAGCTTTTTGTGATCCTCCCTCCAAACAATGAAGCCCTCAGCTGCTGTGAGGCAGAGGACACCAGACATAAGGGAAGATGATATGGGGGCAGTGATGAGGCCCCTGCAACCCTGCCCCATGTCCAGGGGGATCCCTGCCAGGCAGCAGGGTGAAGATGTGGGCCATGGAAAACAGGGGCACTCTGAATAATTGTTTTCTAAGACAAAAGAACAAATTTTGCCAAAATGTCACAGGTGTGTAGCTAAGCATTATCTGATGATATTCTAGTACTGAACAGCGGCTTGTTGCAAACCTCAGGAGAGCAGTGGGGATGCTCCCAACCTTTACAGTGATCCTCTCCTACATCACAGCAGAGACTGCCATTTTGCTACAGCTAGACACCCCATAAAATAAGGTATCAAGCTGCTATTAATGACAGCTATAGGCACAAACATTGAAATAAGATGCACAAAACAACTAACAGTATGGTCTCTGCACCTCCCAGAGCACATTAAACAGGAGCAGCCAACAGTGGCAAGAACTTACATAGCTCCTTTTGGGCTTGGCTTTTGTTCTAAATCCTCCCATTCTTATAGGCAATTTGAACACTTCTGGAATTCTCTGAGTGGGTGTGGGGTGTCCCAGCTGCTGTTGTTGGATAAAGGTGGCCAGGCAGACTTTTGCATCTAGCAAACTCCAGCTATTCCTCACCTCATGGTGTTCTTGTCTCCATCTGACTGCCAGTGAGGAAGTAGCAACCACCTCTTCAACAAGTGCTAGAGATTTAAATTGTTGGAGGCCCAGTGCATGCTGAAGTGAAGCAGCTCAAAGATGAAGTAGCTTTTGCAGAAAGGTGCATGGGAAGAGACTGGAAACTCTGCTGAAGGCAGACTACACATGCTCAGCAGCAGTGGTGACACACCACAAGACACGGTACCCAATACAAACTTCAGCAGCACAGCAGGACCCTTGTCTCAGGCCAAGCTCAGGAGCACTACACAGATCTCTCCTGGCAGTAGTCCTGTCTCATACCTTTACCACTTCTCTGGAGGGGGTGACATAAGGTTTGCTCATCAATTTTCCAGATGACACCAAATTGGGGACACCAGTTGTTATGCTCAAGGACAGGGCTGCCATTCAGGTACACCTAGACTGGCTGGAGGAATAGGCCAACAGGGACTTCATGAAATTTGACAAGGACAAATGCAAAGTTCTGCAGCCAGGATGGAAAGCCTTTGCAACCACATAGGTGGTCTTGGCGCACAGCAAGTGGGACATGGACCTGCAGTGAGTCCTGACAGCAATAAAAGACAATGGCTGAATGAACAGGGACAGAGACAGAAATCAAGGCGAGTTGCTATTTTCGTCTACTTGACACTCAATAGCCACAGCTAGATACTGCAAACAGTTTTGTCTGCTCCCATTAAAAAAAAAAAAAAAAAAAAAAAAAAAAAAAAAAAAAAAAAAAAAATGTTCATAAACTGGATTGATTTCAGGGGAGATGGTGGGGCTGGAGCACTTGCCCTGTGAGGAGAGCCTGAGGGGCCTGGGCTTGTTGAGCCTGGAGCAAAGATGTCATCACAGGGCCTAGCAGCAGCCCCCAGTGCCTGAGGGAAGGTTATCAAGGAGACCAAGATGGGATCTTCAAAGTGGGACTGGGTAAGAAGAAAGACACAAAGGAGATTAAGTTGAAACACAAGAGTTTCAGCCTGGATCTAAAGAGATGCTTTTTATCCCTGAGGACAGTCAGACAGGTTGTGCAGTCTCTGACTTCAGAGGTTTTCAAGACTGGACTGATGAAACCCTGAACAGCCTGGTCTGACTGCAGAGCTGACCTGCTGTGAGCAGGAGATTGGAGCAGAGATCCCTAAGGTTCCCCCTAGTCTGAGTTATTCTGTGATTCTCTTAGCAGCCTATCCCATCCACATCTTTGGATAACACTGGCTTACTCTTACCAGGAGCGATGACAAATTTAATTCATTTTAAAAGTAGTCCCACATAGATACCGGGGAATAAGAAGAGAGGTGAAAATGAGACTCCCAGGTAAAGACTAAATTCATCACTACCTTGAACTTGTAGATGGGAAAGGAGAGTGGCAACATAAAGCCCAATGGATATGTTTAACTGTGGTACTGTAACACCAATAACACTGGATATTAGGGGGAAAAAATCTCAGGCAGGCTGGTCAAACACTGGACCAGGTTGTCCAGAGAAATTGTGGAGTGTCCATCACTAAAGATACTCACAACTTGTCTGTGTATGCTCTGATCTAACTTTGAAATATCATTTCAAAGATGGCCTTGGTTTGATGGGATGTTAGACCATATGGCCTCCTGAAACCCTGAACAACATAGAACACAAGAACAGAAACCTTCAAAGAGAGCTGAGATGCAGGCAGGAGAGGTGGTGCCAGGAGAGCACTGAGGAGATCCAACTGAAGGTTGATAAGCATGGAAGGTTTTTACAAGACCCCTAACAGTTTCTTGCTCTTTCTCTATGGGTTCTTCTCCCCTCGAGAGAGCAGTGTTTAACCTCACCAAGAGAAGAGGTGGAGTCCAGGGCTGAGCATATTAACAACCACTTCACTCACAAGTCTGGCATGTGAAAATGAGTTCTTAGTGTAAGAAAATAAGGTCATTGGACATATCATACACAGTGAAAACATGGAGTTTCTTCCTTAAAAATTCTTTCTGGAGATGTTTGATTCCATTAATTTTGTCTCCAGTGGCAAGGCATCAGCTGAAAACACGATTTCTATGACACATATCAGACAAGAGAGCCTCATCTAGCTCAGTTCTGGCTAAACTTTTCCTGCTGATGTGGCTGAACACAACCCCCAGGAGTTCAGCAATATATCCATCTTCCATCTGCCTGCAAAAGGCCTGATAACCATGGGATCTCCCTGCTTGCTGTTGCTGGAATTGCCTTGCTCCAATGATTTTAGAGCACTGCAAGAGAGTGCAGCTAAAAAAATTCTTGCTGCACATTTTGTGTTGATAGAGATGACTGAAATATTATCAAGAGTAGCAGAGGCTGCTGTTTCTGAAGGGACAGCTGATGATAGTCCAGGTCACCTAAGGGAAAGGATGTTGCTGGAGGTTATAAGGATAGAGGTGTCACACACCCCCAGCTTCCCCTTTGAAGCAGTGATTGCTGTGACTTGCAGCTGCAGCCGCACTATCTGCATCAGCTTCTGGAAAGACTGGAAGCCAGCTACAAAATCTTAAGGCCTTTCATGATAGGACTTTATGGGCAACACCGCCTGGTACTCGTCTCAGCTGGCTCTAGCTGACACCCAGCAAAGGGAGGCACCTCTCTCCAGCTCTGTGGGCAGGGAAGGGAAACTGCTGTCCTCAGCCTCTCCACCACCATCAGGTACATTTTTAACCCAGCAGCTTCAGGAAGCAGGTCATGACCATAATCCGGAACCTTGCTGTGCCTTTGCTAATGTCGCAAAGGCTTTAGATACAGCCATGAATTATAAATAAAACCCATAAACAAACAGTCTGTGACAGAAATGAAGCATTTTAACTGATGCGTGAGGATCTAATTTTTGTTTCTTAAGATTATCTGCCTTTGAACATTTGCTACGGTTTCACTTTTCATCCCACTTGGGCAGGAATATTTAGCAATACGGGAAAATACCTCACTTTCATTTTTGGAGTCTAGCCATCGTAAGTTCAGATCAAACATCCCTGCTACAGGACACAGTGTTTTGTGCCCTTGAGGAGGATTGCTATGAAACAGCAAAGTGAAAGCTCTGATAATGCAATGCCTTGGAACCGGGAGTTCACAAGATCGCCACTAGAGGTAAATGAAGCTTTTGCCACATGAGAAGGGCTGAATTCTTGTCTCTGAGGCTCAGGATGTTTCCTCTCTATAGGGGCAGACCCCATTTCTCTCTGATGCTTGTACTGCAATATGCTGATGACAGTGACCTTCTTCAGGATTTGTTACAGCTCTAGATGGCACAAGGAAAGCTAAATAATAATGACAGATTCATGCCCCCAGGGAGCATCCAGAGTAAGAAAAGTACACTGAAAGAGATGGTAAGACACAAAAGATGTAGGAAGAAGAATGAGATAAACAAAGAAGGAGATGCTTCCATACAGCTTTACACTTGCTCTCTCTGCCCCTTGTCACTGTCAGAAACGAAGACAGCCTCTCTGATGATGAGTGTGTAGGAGCCAAAGCAATGTAGCCCTAAGTCAGAGGTCTGAGCTCCTGTTACCAGGGCACATGGTAACATACAGATCTGTCAGTGTTCCTGATGAAGGAGCAGGCAGAGCAGTGTCACAGATGGCCGAGTGTCTGTTGCTACAGCACTTTGGTGTGACAGATGAGCAAAGGATCTAATTATATCAAAAGAGAGCCATCTTGCACTCTCCTGTGATCTACGCTACTCATTGCAGAGCTGCTGTGTAGTACAAGGTGCAGCAGAGCATTAGCTGCTCTACAGCACTGCAATACATCATGCATGTACCCATTCTGTGGCCACCCTAATATATGGTACTGCCTTTGCTTGTGCCATAGTGATGAACTGCTTGCCAGTCCATCACTTGAAAAAGGGACAGGAGGTGTAAAAAGCCTCAGCCAGATAACTGCATTGAGAGTATAAGTTTTACACAGCTCATGCAGAAAGCAACGAACTGTATCAGGGGCTTATATTCACTTTCCACTGACCGCTCAGCAGCTAATCATAAGAGAGCATGAAAGAACAATTCCAGATTAATGCATGTTCTAATGCACTTATGTTCCTGTAATCATCTTGTTTCATCTCGATTATAACCAGAACACGTGGTGCAAACAGAGAGGGAGAACAGCAGAAGGAAAAAAAGAGGTATAGCTGTAGAATAGTTACCTAGTGATGCATGTGCCTGATGTTGTAACATGTAAGTGCCTGAGTTGAAAGGGTTGCTGCAGACCATTGCCCTGTCCCCCTGGACCTGAGTGAATGAGGTGGTGCATCAGGGCCCACATGCGGTTGTGCATCTCCAAGAGGTATGCTCCATGTTCCCTCTCTGTGGTACACCTGACGCCTTTCCTGCAGGTGCCATAGCTGCTCTGCACAATTTTACAAATTGTTCATTTGTAGGCTTTTAGATGTAAAGAAGTGAGAGAAGTGAGAAAAGGGGGCCCTTCTGAAGCTTAAGTGCTTGCAAGAACTAAAGGGATAGCAACTAAGAGAGTAACAGTCAACAATACTCAACTCCTATGAAAATCCTCTAGCGCCACTATCACATCATCCTTCAGTCCTCTTCCAGACGCTGAATTAATTAATACCCCATCTAGCATATTAATATATAAGAGGCTGCAATAGTATCTAGCACTTTTTTTGTATCAATTTGACACTAGCAATTCATAAAACACAATATACAGTGGAGTGATGGGCATTCAGAAGTATGCACTCTTCTAGTTTTCACTGTGGATGAAAAATTTGCTAACAAAATTTAATCATCCAATACAGTCTGCTAGTTACACTACCTTTGGGGTACAGAGGCATTTGAGGTTTTGCAAATCTACAGTCTTTTTGAAGAATTACTATATGAAATAGGCAGAAAACCAAATTATATTGGTGATTTTCATTTAAAAAGTGGGTTTAAGCAATACGTTTTAAGGAAACTATCTAAAAAAATGAAATAGACATTTTTACTGATGCCTTCTCCAATTTAGCTGACAGACTCTCTGCAACTTCAGTAGTTGTTCTACATACTCTAGGGCTTATGGCGCTGCATTATTAGCCAATATATAATAACCTTCTCACCTGAATGACTTTTATATTTTCATCTGAATTCCCCAAAAGTAACCCAGCCATTTGGTGCTGGGTGTAATCAGATCACAGCAGAGGTATGTGAAGGAGCAGCTGTGTAAAGATATGAATGTGGCTGCAAAGATAAACCAGCCTCCAGTTTGGAGGGGTGTCTAGAGTACTGAGAATGGGTCTAGCTTCCCTAGCTGTGGTGAGCATTATGGGGTTATACAGCATTCAAATAAAATCAGCATAGTCACCCAATATCATGTTGTTGGGTCCAAGAAAGCAAGCAACTCATCATTGCAAACTTCTTAAGGCTACTTGCTGTTCTGTTGCTTGGGCTGTCTATACAGGTGTATTTTCATATGCCAGCTGTCTCATCAGGGCAGAATAGAGATGTAAACACAGCCTACTTGTGGGGTGTCTATCTGTCATGGGTCACATTTTCTTATTTCCCTGATTTCACATTGATGCTACTCTGTTCCTCTTCAGCTACTGATAACTGTTCTTAGAAGGCTGAAGCCCTTAGGCTGTTGGTGTAATCAGGAAGGAATGATGTCTCACTAGTGATTTTTATTGCTGTGGTGGATAATTACTACCTTCAGCATCTCCTGAAGTCTGCTGGCTTTTTGTGCCTTGCAGAATTTCTGAAGAAATGTCTTGGGAAAAGTTTTGGATATGGGACTCTAGACAAAGCTGAATGTACAAATAGGCTTTGAAAGTCTTCATCTGTATTTTATGTATTGTGGCAATTCCCAGATTCTTGGGCTTTGTAGGCTAACACAGCTCCTTATGTGCTAAGTACCTCATAAATGTAGAACAAACTCAGATACTCTTCATTGATATATTTACCAGCCAGGCACATATATTTTGCTTCTTAATTTTTGCATCACTTTAATTAAGAATTTTAAGGAACAAGTAAAGGATACACCTTTAAAGCTGTCGCACAGACTGAAATCATGCTCAAGTAACCAGTGCTAATGCTTATAAGTATATATACTTATACACCCCTGTGGACAACTGCTTTAGTTTAGTGCTATTCATTTCTGACAGACTTTCTCTGACTTACACCTGATACAGATCTTGCCCTGTCTCTTGAAATGCATTTAGTTTGTGCACAATGGTTGGAATTTAAAGGAGCCTATGCATATTAGTTTCCAAAATCCATTACATTTTAATAATATTTCTACTTCTAATGGTCTGAGGTCACTCAAAAATCTCATCTTGAATTCCGAGTTTCCACACTGCTACCACTAAATTAATTCTGTGTCAATTCCTTCCAGAAAGCTTAGTGTTAATTTTTTATTTTTAACAGCTCCCGTCCTCCATTTCAGTGGTTTAGGACTTTCTTCTTGCTTGACTTGTTTTTGCACTTCATGTTTTTTTTTATCATCCTTGCTAAGGGCATCTCTGAATATAGCGTGACACTCATACCTGACACCATGAACAGGAAAATTGATGAGTCACAGAAGCTCCAATTTCCCACCTGCATCAGCGATGGAGAAATATCCTGCTAGGAATAACTGTGAGCTTTGTAGTTAGCTTCCCCCACTCCCATCACCCTTAGTTACAAATTTTTTCTAAACTCTACATTTACAAATGCACCAAAAAAATAAGCTTCAACTGAGAATCAAGGCATGCTGTCCATCAGCCATCAACAGAGCTGTCCCTCCACCTGGCCTTTTCCAATCCGTCTGAATCTTATTTCCCTTTGATGACCAATGTGTGTTTCCTAAGTGGGATGCAGCCATGAGATAGAGGAGGATGCTGCAAAGTCCTACAAGACTATTGCATCTCACAAGTGCTACATAGAGTGGTACTGCTGGGGGAAGGAAATCCTATACCTCCTTTACATTCCCCTTATATACCTGCCTAGCAGCAAGGGAAGCTGTTTCCAAATGTTTTGAGCCAACAGGATATAGTCAGCCTGTAATGTATTTCTCACAGGTTCTCCAGCACTTCAGAACCAGACTTCCAGTGAAAGCCCAGTAGAGGTGAGGAGACCTGGCTCAGTTGCTGTGCCTTGGGATCACCGGGCTTTCTGGTGGCCTCTTGCTACTAGGTTCACTGGTACTTTTCAGGCATTAATGCCTAGAAGATGGAGGGGAGAGTTTTCAGTTGGAGTGGCTCCCATTGCAGAAGGGGAGTGATGTTGAACTTCACAAGCATGTAGGATAGCACATCTGTCCATCTCTTTGAGACCAAATTATACCAGTGAGAATTTAACTGGTGTAAAAATCCTCCTTAAATTTATAGTCAATATCGGTCTCTTTCAGGGAATCTCTCTTCTCTATAAAAGATAGTTGTCTTTAGCAGTTAGTCATGTCTAACTGTGAGAGAGCCTTTGTATACATTCCTGATTGTAAATAATATGATTGAATATATGGGTAGCTCAGGTGCTGTAGTGCTTACAGCATCTTTGATGAATGCACATAAATATATATGATTCCTGTATTAATTCTGAAATATTTCTGAGACCTTATCACAGCAAGAGATGCTGGTTTCCTCAGAAACATTCTGCTGAGCACTTCTTGCTGGGACCTTGTCAGTGCTTCAAGTTATGATCCTCATCTCAGAGCTCTTCTCAGCATTGTGTGGCTTCTCATTGACAACAGCTCTGTTGGTATTTCATCAACATTTCACAGAATCATAGGATCACAGCATGGTTTGGGTTGGAAGGGACCTTAAAGATCATCTAGTTCCAACCCCCTGCCATGAGCAGGGACACCTTCCACTAGACCAGGTTGCTTAAAGCCCCATCCAACCTGGCCTTGAGCATTGCCAGGGAGGGGACATCTGCAACCTCTCTGGACAACCTTTATCAGTGTCTCACCACCCTCACCATAAATAATTTCTTCCTTATATCCAATCTAGATATGCCCTCTTTCAGTTTAAAACCATTACACTTCATCCTATCATTACACTCCTTAATAAAGAGTCCCTCTCCTTATTTCCTGTAGCCCCCTTTAAGTACTGGAAGGCCACTATAAGGTCTCCCTGGAGCCTTCTCTCCTCCAGGCTAAATAAACTCAACTCTGTCAGCCTGTCCACATAGGGAAGGTGCTCCAGCCCTCTGATCTTATTTGCAGCCCTTCAGTGGACCCACTCAAGCAGATTCTTCTTATGTTGGGGGCTCCAGAGCTGAACACAGTACTCCAGGTCGGGTCTCATAAGAGCAGAGTAGAGAGTGAGAATCACTTCCCTCAACCTGCTGGTCACAGTTATTTTGATGCAGCCCAGGACATGGTTGGCTTTCTGGGCTGCAAGTGCACATTGCTGGCTCATACTCAGTTTTCCACCCACTAATACTGCCAAGTCCTTCTCCACAGGGCCATTTCCACTCCACTCATTGCCCAGCCTGTATTCGTGCTTTGGATTGCCCCCCCAACCCATGTGCATCACCTTGCACTTGCCTTGCTGAATTTTTGAGGTTTGCACAGGCCCACCTCTGAAGTGGTCTGTCAAGGTCCCTCTGGATGGTACACCCTTTCCCTTCAGCATGTCAACCACACCACACAGCTTAATGTCATTGGCAAACTTGCTGAGGGTGCACTCAGTACCCCTGTCCCTGTCACTGACAAAGATGTTAAACAGCGCCAGCTCCAATACTGACCCCTGAGGAACACCACTCATTTCTGATCTCCACCCGGACACCGAGCCACTGACTACAATACTTTGAGTGTGACCATCCAGCCAATTCCTTATCCACTGAGAGGTCCATCCATCACATCCATGTCTCTCCAATTTAGAGACAAGGATGTCAGGTGGGACAGTGTCAAATGTTTTGGCACAAGTCCAACTAGATGATGTCAGTTGCTCTACCCTTTTCCACCAACACTGTAACACCATCATAGGCAGACACTGAATTTGTTCTTCATGGTTTGCCTTCAGTGAAGCCATGTTGGCTGTCACTAATGACCTCCTTATTTTCCATGTGCTTTAGCATAGTTTCCAGGAGGATCTGCTCCATGATCTTGCTGGGCACAGAGGTGAGACTGACATCATCTTCCTTTTTTCCCTTTTGAAAAATGGGGGTTATGTTTCCCATTTTTCAGTCAGCAGTAATTTCACCGAACTGCCACAGCTTCTCAGACATGATGGATAGTGGCTTAGCCACTTCATACACCAGTTCCCTCAGGACTCACAGATGCATCTCATCATGTCTCATAGATTTGTGCACCTTCAGGTTCCTTAGAGGGTCTCAGACACGATCTTCACCTACAGTGGGTGGTTCTTCATTCTTCCAGTCCTTACCTTTGCCTTCTGTGACTTGGGCAGTGTGGCTGGAGCACTTGCTGGTGAAGACGGAGGCAAAAATTTCACTGAGTACCTCAGCCTTCTCCACATCCCAGATAACCAGGTCTCCTGTTTCCTTACAGAGATGGCCCACATTTTCCCTAGTCTTCCTTCTAGCACTAATGTGCCTACAGAAGCTTTTCTTTTTTCCCTTCATGTCCCTGGACAGATTTAATTATATCAGGGCTTTAGCCTTCCTAACCTTATCTCTAGTGCTTGGGCACTTTTTCTGTATTCTTCCCAGGCTACCTGTCCTTGCTTCCACCCTCTGCAGGCTTCTCTTTTGTGTTTGAGTTCACCCATCAGCTCCTTGTTCATACATGCATGCTTGAGCCCATGGGGACAGGTCATGAAGGCCCTGGTCCAGGCTGGGGCCAACTCATGGGGCTGACTGGTGGGGGCTGAGGTGGCCTTCTGCATGCCAGGTGAGCAGGGTAGTGGGGCCAGCCACACTCCTCTGGGCAGTCGTCCAGAAACTCTCCTGCTTCGCTCACTCAATACACCCAAATGGAGATGCTGGCTCCATGCCATGCTCTGTCCCACTGTTGAACCAATTATTACAACAGCCCTATGCAAACAGATTAAATGAATATTTTCCCCATCTAGGAAATTGCAATCCTTGGAGGTGGGGAGGTGGTCCAAAAGGGTAAGTGACTTGCTCACAGGGATTCAGCCATCCTGTCCCTCCTCCTATCTTCTCCCTGCAGGGCTGGGGGAAAGCTCATAGTCTCAGGTTGGGAGGGTGGGGTAATCACCTCCAAGGAAGCCACCAGCCATCTCACAATAACACAAAAAAGGACCAGGCTCTCAATATATTTTCCAATTAAGGACAGAAGTAGGGCCCTACACTGCCAGTCCACTACATTTGAACATTTAGTGGCCTGACTGGCTCTCATGGCTGAGAGGAGACTGAGATAACTTCTGTCTGAAGTCATCTTCAGTGTCTACTAAAGATAGTCCAAATGGTGAAGAGTGATTACAGTCACATCTGCAGTAAGGAGAGCTAAAAGTATCACTTCAGTGCAGAGCTCTTATAAACCACAGTAGTTTCTGCCTCTGTGCAATGAGCTCTGGTAACTTCTCACTGGTGTGCTTGCTCTTCTGCCCTTACTCTGCTATCTTTGTCCAGTAATTAACCAAGACTCGACTCTCCAGTTATGTGTTTTAAAATGTTCTTTGCATTTCTGCATGTGTTCCAACCTGCAGTGTGGATAATAAAAAGTAAATAGAAAATTAACATGATTGTGTATGTTTTCTTACAAACAAACAGCAGGATGTAAAGACCAGCTCTCACATGCAGGTTTAGCTTGGATCTATGGATTTGAAAGACTAACCTCTACTACATTTTATTTGTTGGGTTTTTGGTTTTGTTTTTGGGGTTTTTTTGTGGTGTTGTTTTTTGGGTTTTTTTTTTTTTTTTTTAATCACTTCTTTAAAAAAAATCACAAATTTAACATGCTTCTTCCATCTGAATACTGATCTCTGCATTCACTGGGCTAATCATGCAAGCATTATTTTCAAATTATCCTAACATATCTGAGATCGTGCATAAAACATAGAAAATAGGGGGGGGGGTTAATGTGAAATTTAGGGAGGGAGGGAAGAAAAACAGTAAGTAAAATATGAAAAAAATAAAATAAGTTGTCGGCTTCTAAAAAAATGTTCAAGTATAATACTTTGTAAATATTGTCAGGTTTTTTTCCCCCTGCAGATAACATCTCTGAGCCAGAAGCTGTTGATCAGCTCCAGCAAGCTTCGTGGCTGTGGTCATGTGAGAACGGTATAACAGCCAGGCTGTTCTGAGTGTGATCTGTAACACTGCTGTCATCTCTAGCTCTCTTCTTGCCTCTTTGTGGTTTTCCTGCCACTTTTAAAGCACAAGCTCTAAGCTGAAGTTGTTTGGTCACTGTCAGACATTGTGCACAAAGAAAAATATCATACTTTTTTAGCTTTTATTTCAAGTAGCTGTATTCTTTTAAGTTCATCCTTTTAACCATCAACCGTGGTTGCAGACAGCCAGCTGATTGTTGACAGTTTCATACTGCACTGATTCATCTCTCAGTGTCTTTTCATTTTTCCATCAAAAAGTGTTTGTAAGTAAAAATGTTGACCAGTTCTATTGTGCTCTCTGAAACATTAAAAGAACAGTGGGTATGAAGTTTTATAACAAGCTGTCATGTCTTCCCTTTTCAGTGGTTTTCTTTGACCATAGCTGAGTTCACTGATTAGAATGCAGGATTTTTACTATTAGATGAATATAGAAAATATCAGAATGCCTGCTGCAACAAGCAGTTACAGTGAAAAAAAGTGTGACAGAAAGAGTGAGAGAAAGAGTGAGAAGAAATATTAAGGATATTAAATGTAGCTGTCTTCAGAAGAAACCTCTCAAAATTATAACAATACTTTCTTTCAGCTACAACAGAACTGTGATGTTATTGCACTGGCACTGCTATTTCAGTTCAAATCAGGAGTGCCCTTTGAAACAGGGTCAATAGTCCCCCTTCACTGTGTTTGGGTCACTTTATGGAAAGGTCTTAGAGTTACAAATAGGTTTTCTTCTGGATGGAACAGGACCAGAAGATATTTCCCTTGAGCTCTGATGGGTGCTCATCGTTGGGGCTAGACTGCATCTCATCTGAGGGAAACTGCCTTGAAATGTGAGCTACATGGGTGCCCGCTGCTCAGCACCAATGCTTTTTTTGCACAGACCCATTCCAAGGCATTGCACTGCTTCCTAATGCTGGCACAGCCTGTGACTAAAGAAAGGTGACAGAGTACTCCCTGAAATTGGCCAACACTGCAATGTTCATTGTGGGAGACATCGGCCTGTCAGCTCTGCAGAGCCTCTGAGAAGCAGCAAGGCTTTGAGGAGAAACAGGACTTGGGAGAAAGATAAGAAACTGCTGAGTTGTGCCAAGGTGGCAGGGAAAACAACGGACAGCTGCAACACTGAACTGTGGAAAGTGACTGCTGTGTGAACAGCGCGTGAACAAGAAGGTGGTTGGTCTGCACAGCGCGTGTTAGAGTGGTCTTATGCTGGTAGGAGAAAAGGCTGAGAGCTGTCTAATTGTTGATTTGCTAATTATGAAGAGATTTAACCATAGCATAAATATGTACTATTGGAAAAATAAACGGCTTTGCTTATTATATCTCTCATACAGCTGTGCAGGTCCAATATCCTCCCACAACAGTTCATAACTCAGATACCTTCAGTGAGTTTTCCTTTCTTTTCTTTTTTTTCTCTTTTTTCTCTTTTCTCTTTTTTCTCTTTTTTCTTTCTTTTCTTTTCTTCTCTCTTTTCTTTTTCTTTTCTTTTCTTTCCTTTTCTTTTCTTTTCTTTTCTTTTCTTTTCTTTTCTTTTCTTTTCTTTTCTTTTCTTTTCTTTTCTTTTCTTTTCTTTTCTTTTCTTTTCTTTTCTTTTCTTTTCTTTTCTTTTCTTTTCTTTTCTTTTCTTTTCTTTTCTTTTCTTTTCTTTTCTTTTCTTTTCTTTTCTTTTCTTTTCTTTTCTTTTCTTTTCTTTTCTTTTCTTTTCTTTTCTTTTCTTTTCTTTTCTTTTCTTTTCTTTTCTTTTCTTTTCTTTTCTTTTCTTTTCTTTTCTTTTCTTTTCTTTTCTTTTCTTTTCTTTTCTTTTCTTTTCTTTTCTTTTCTTTTCTTTTCTTTTCTTTTCTTTTCTTTTCTTTTCTTTTCTTTTCTTTTCTTTTCTTTTCTTTTCTTTTCTTTTCTTTTCTTTTCTTTTCTTTTCTTTTCTTTTCTTTTCTTTTCTTTTCTTTTCTTTTCTTTTCTTTTCTTTTCTTTTCTTTTCTTTTCTTTTCTTTTCTTTTCTTTTCTTTTCTTTTCTTTTCTTTTCTTTTCTTTTCTTTTCTTTTCTTTTCTTTTCTTTTCTTTT
>NW_020799091.1:16868076-16907125 GCF_003259725.1 Athene cunicularia | reverse complement strand
CTCTTCTCTCTTCTCTCTTCTCTCTTCTCTCTCCTCTCTTCTCTCTTCTCTCTTCTCTCTTCTCTCTCTTCTCTCTTTTCTCTCTTCTCTCTTTTCTCTTTTCTTCTCTCTTCTGTCTAATGACTTGTCCTCTTCTCTCTTCCTCATTAATCTTTTTTTAAATTTTACTTGTTTATATTTTCCTTGTTTAAATTTTCCTTCTTTATATTTCCTTGTTTATGTTTTCCTTATTTATGGGGTTTTTTTATGTTTAGGGGTTACTTTAATATTTTCCTTTTTTATATTCTCCTCTCCCCTCCCCTCCTCTCCTCTCCCCTCCCCTATCATACTATACAGTGACCCATCACCATCCTTATAAAATCTCTGTGTCTTCCAGTAGTGCATTAAGTAATATGAGTAACATTTGTCAACATTTACACAAAGGATAATCAAGATCTCATTGTTTCCAGGCTCTCCAAAACCAAACAAGAAGCTGTAATAATAAAAATCTCTTATTGATTCAACTGATCAAAATGTATTTGCATTAGTAGCACAGGATAATTGGGCACATTATAACAAAACAACTGATTGGTAATGTAATGAATATGAATACATTGTCCTTCAATATTTCCATTAATCACTAACTTGGTGCCATCTTCAGTTTTGCTGAACAGCCTTCAAACTGGGAAGCTTGAAGCACTTTAAATCTACTCATATTTACAGACTCTCTTATACTGCCTGACAATATGAACCTTTAATTTTAAATCAAACTGAAAATCAGCATAAGATAATGCTTACATTGGCATTCTTCTTTCCTTTCTTCTCCTAGGGCATTGCTTAATATTTGTTTCCTTAGGAGAGGAAATGGAAGGGACTTGGCAAACATCGAATGGCAGTTTTTTCCCTCTGCAATGTATGTGGCTGATATTATTCTAAATCACTAATATGTCATTGTTTCCAGGCTTAGTTCGGTTGCCTCATGAAAATTTCTGTTGCAGGGAGCCCCATAGTTCTCCAGGCAGCAAACACAGAAAACAAGGTTGAATCAGCCACTTCTCTGTCCCACCTTTCCCAGACCTGAGCTGCTACTAACTCTGAGAGGAGACAATCTGTTTTCTTTCTGCGGCACCTGATCTCTGAGGACATATCTAATGAACAAGACAAAAATAACATGAGACAACATGATATTCCTAGTCCAACGTTTTGAAATTAGGCACATGTGTACTGTTGGCAGAACAGATGTTGACATCAGGTTAGACAGACATATGCAGCATACAAAATGTGGTGTGAAATCAACAGGTATCAGTAAGGTTAATAGGGCTGCAAATGCAAATACGCAGCCCTCCAAGGACCAGCATAGTTCTGCCAAGTGTTACAAGTGTTCAGATCCTGCTGAAGGTAATTAGAGTTGAAGGCCCTCTGCGTTTTTCAGAAGATCTAAAACATTTAGCTTTGGACCAGATCTTTTTTACTAAGGGAAACTGTTCCTCTTTTCTCGGTAACTTCTTCTTGGTAACATCTTCGGTCACAGATTTCCTTCCTCCTCACCTTAATCTCTTGAAGACAGGTTTGCACATTTTGCTAAATCAATGAGCAAGATCAGGGCAAAGAATTACACATCAGACCATATGTCAAAAGTCTGTCCAATAGCCACTACTATAAAAATGCACCTATAGCTTTTTGCCTAATGCTTCATAACCATTTTTTTTCAAGGTTGCAATTTAGTTTTTGAAAGTAGCGATCACACATTATATCTTAAAATCCCACTTCTGTGTTCTCAGATACAGTGAGATTCCAAATTATATTAGTCCATTTTGTTAGTAACTACATAGGGGTCTGCGTGAACAAGAAGGTGATTGGTCTGCACAGTACGTGTTAGAGTGTCTGCTGACATTATGGAAATGCATTCTAAATTCCTTCAATATCAGAAAGATCAAGAGTAAACATATCTCTAACCCTAGGAAATTGCTAGGAAAATTCTGTGAAAACAAATTGATTTTGTCTCTACTCTGTAAATGGCTCCCCAGTGCACCCATTAGAGCAGAAGCATGCCCTGCCAAAGAAGCACTAAATGCCGCAAAGTGCTATCCATGATGTCCAGTCCAGCTTCCTCTGGTACTTGTAGCTGCCGGCAATTATGATCGAAGTAGCAAATTTCTCTCAGTTTATATACAACTTGGGATAAGAACCTATATTTGTACAGCTTTACTTGTTTGAGGATGTCCCTAAAGTGCAACAGAAGGCTATGCATTAGATTATTTTCCTTTGTTTCTTTTTTTTTTTTACTCAATAAGTGTGTAAAGAACCTAGATTAAGAATATTTTTATACTTTCTGGAAAATTACCAGTGTTATCAAATAAACATGATTCACTTGGCTTTGGTAATGGTAAACACCAGTTTTATGCTTCTGCAAATGCCCTAGGTAGAAAACATGGGAAACAGCTACACTATTTTGTGAAATAAATGACTCCCTGTGGTTTTCCTGTTTAATGTCATGTTTTCTGTTGTTTGACCACAGGAATTATCTTCTTTCCAGTCACACAAGGAACAGGGAAAGACAATTCTGTATCAGTTTAGACTGATACAGGCTGTACTGGGTCTGGCTGAACTGGAATTGGTTTTCCCCTACAGCAGCCCTCACTGTGCTGTGTTTTATGTCGGGAGCTGGCAGGGTGTTGATAGCACCCTGGTGTTGTGGCTACTGCTGAGCAGCACCAAGGCTCTTTCTGATATTTCCCCCAGTGGGACGGGGTGGGCAAGATCTTGGGAGGGGACACAGCCAGGACAGCTGACCCAAACCGACCAAAGGGATATTCCATACCATATGACGTTTGCTCAGTATAAAGCTGGGAGAAAGGAGGAAGGGGGTGGGGTCACCCTTGGTCCTCCGAGGCAACCACTACGCGTATTGGAGCCCTGCTTCCTGAGAAGGCCCGACAGCGCCTGTCCATGGGAAGTAGAGATTAAATCTGTTTGCTTTTGCTTCCGCGCGCGGACTTTTGCTTCGCCTTGCTTATATTAAAACTGCTTTTGTTTCACCCACAAGGATTAGTTTATCTTCTTTCCCCTATTGAGAAAACAAGAGGAAAAGGGGGGGGGAAGTGATAGAGTGACTTGGTGGATACCTGGCATTTAGCCAGAGTCAAACCATCACACAGGCATACTGAAGAAGAGGGGCCAAGTCAGGATCCTGCTGTGGTCTGGTCACAACGCACTGGGTTACTGTAGCAGGTACTGGCCAGGAAGCTGCAGGCTGAATAGCCATAAATAAGCATAATAATCATAGATTAAATCATTAAAGGAAAGGTTATTTCCAAAAGAGGACAAGGACCATGGAGTATCCCTGGAAAAAAACACATGGCTCAGTGAAAGCTCACCCACTGAGTCCTGCAGACATGAATATGGAGACATCGTTCTCCTTACAGAGACTGCTTTGTTACGTGGAGTCACCACGATTTTGGACATGCATGATTGACTCCTCTTGAATGCCTCTGCAAGCGTCTCAAATTGCACATGGCTCAATATTTACAAAACTTCCCTCATATGCCAACGGACCTGTGACCCTTCTCATGCACACCATTGGCAGCTCTCCCCACACCCATTAAATATACAGTTTACACTGCCTGTTTGCGTCCATGAATAGATCTAGTGTCCAGCTTCAGTGAGTTGAGGAAAATGTCAGAGAGGCAAATCTTACCTAATCTCCATAGAAGTCTACGCTGTCTGTCACCAGCTTCTTCTTAGTAACAGAACTCTGGTCTACAAAGATGAATTACACCACCCAAATGGCCTGGTTGCTTGCATAGGTCATGAATAGAGGAATTTCCATATGAAAGATTGGAGAGCACTGTCTTAAGAAATTTTGTTTCTCTGATATAGGAAGCTTTATTTTTGTTTTCTGCATAGATCACTGATCTCCTGACAATCTTCTTGTGTCCATGCTCAGAATTGTCACCTGTTCTTGCTACCGTCAGGCAGAATTTACTACCAGTTGTCAAAGCACAAAGTGCATGTGGAAGTCAAGGGAACCCCCACGTTATCTTGTCTTTTGGTGGGAAGCCCCACAGCTTTTACTGATGAGAAAGTCAATGTACATCTCTGTTCTCCTCAGTATGTGACAATAATGCAAATTAAGATTTATTGCTCAAAAACAAAGAAAACTTTTTTGCTGTTGTAGAGTTTGTTTCATGCATGTCACCTAGAAATGGGCAAAAATGTGTCATTTGTGCTCCCTCATGTTGGTCTGACAAGACCTAGAAGAGTCCTTTTTTTCCTCCTGTTTCTTGTTTTTACCTTAGTAATATGAAAAATGTCAAGCTGAGGTTGCCCTCGCTTGTTTGAAAATTTTTAATTTCTCAGGGGTGAACCAGCACTGCAATCCTTGTAATTGCCTGCCTTGCATTTCCCATAGTTTGTCTCTTTCATGTTTAATCTGACTGTGGTCCCAGTCCCAGTGGGCTGTCCATGAGCAGACAACTGGTCCTGTATGCAGTTCAGGTGGGGAAAGATCCTGAGCATTGTCTGCTTCCTACCATGTTCCAGCAGATTTGGTGGGTTCAAGTTTCCTTCTGTAGAAGAAAGCAACAACAGAGTGACTGGCAAACATTTAGTGTATCTTATCTTACCACAAATACTGACCAGTTCTGTAATGGAAAACATTCAAACAAGCAGCTTTTCCAGGAATTAAGCTTGGAGCCTACACTCATCGCTGCAGTGTAACTGCTTCCAGGACTGGCTCTGATCAGAGCAAGTATAAAACCTCCATGGCTAAAACTACGGTAAAGAAAATGTGCCTGAGACTGTAATACCAGCATCTGAAGATTTCAGTCTTGAAGATTTCAGTCTTGATAATATATATATGACATTTTGCATTTCCCAACAGAGAAAGTATTGAAGGTGCAACTCTGAATTCAATCAAAAATGAAACAATCTGTTGAATAATGCCAACACATCAACCACCTGGCATTTCAAACTTGAGTGGAGCAGAGGAAATGCTGAGTTGTTAACAAAGACTTCTTTCCTCAATAGAGTTAATGATTCCAGTTAAATGGATGTCAACAAAGGTAAAACAAAAGACCTTCTCAAATAGAAATAATAAAAAAATTATTCCTGTCTGAATAAGGTTTTATTTCATGGAGTATTGCTTGTGATAAATTCTATTTTGTTTCCAGCCATCTATGGAGTCATTCATGAAGCACTGGGCTAACAAATTTTAATTTGTCACCTGAGCAGAAAACAAAAAAAAGTAAACAACAAAAAAAATCTCTTTAGTTTCCCACATGTCACAGATAAACAAAGCAGGTTGCAATATCTACTTTGCCTTCTAACTTCTCTTCAGCTGTGTCAATAGTGATGGGCACAGGCTTCCATGTCCTGGATTCCCTCAAGCTCCAGGTCACCCAAATACAGACCCATAGTTTCTGTTGGGTGGGTGGGCAATTGGACCAACAGGGTCCCAATCTCAGCCAACTCTGTTCTGTTGTTATCTCTAGGTAAGCACTTATGAAGCTGTGCTACACAACTGGTAATAATGACTTTTCAGTCTGTATCAGGTGTATCTGGTTTCTTGCCTTTGTGAGATCTGTAATTCAGAAGAAGAAAGTAAAACCAACAGCTTTGTGGAAAAGGGAACTGTGCCCATAATTTAGTAAAACATTTCTGAACACTTCTAAATTGAACTGCACAATTTATCCCAGTATGCTTCAGGAAAGCGTGAGCTTACTCCCTTGACTGAATTGTATTTTCGTGTTCAGCAGGCAAAATGTGTGTTGTGCTCCAGAAGCTTATGGTGAAGAAGGGTGATAATGTAGCTTAAAGAAAGATAATTTTGCTTACAATGTTTTGCTTACAATGAAGAGAAATGGCAAGACAGTCTTCTTGCTCCAATGTGTGTACTTCAATCTGTTAAGGGTTAGGGGAAAAAAGGCCACCTGTTTCCAGGGTAAAGTTGTAGTGAAAATCTTCTCCAATATTTTGACACCTTGTTATTTGCATTTTCCTTGTCCTTTAAAAAAATCCACAACTTTGTGTACTGCAGCAAGCTAGCAGCAAACTTCTTATGGCTTTTGGCAGCTTGTATTCCAGATGGCCTGGACAAAACCATAAGATATTATATAAAAGATCCAATTCTACAAGTCAATGCATGGAGAATATTTCAGGTGATGACATTAAGTTGTTTATGAGGGCATGTGTAGTGTCTCCCCAGGCTGATATCATCAAATGTTAAACTCTCGGTGGTTTTAATCCACATTCATCAACTTTACTGTTATACTTAGAGCAGCTGTCTTGCTCTCTTAATACATGCTGCTAACCAGATGGCCTCAGAAAACACAACCATATGAAGTCTGATCCCATTTAATTCTTAATCTCCTCATGCGTTGCATTTTCTTGATTTTGCATCAAAAAGAGGCACAATCTAATAGCAGGAGAGTAGCAGTTGATTCAGTTCACAATTTTGCTCTTGATGTATGTGATGGAGATAAGCAAGGCAATGGTGTCTCTCTAATAAATAGCTTTAAAAACCAGTTTGAAAGAGAGTTCAGCTGTGACAAATATTATTTTAAAGTATTACAAGGTTTTCTCTGTCATTATAGCATGAGAATCCATAATGGAGGCTTCTGAGGATCAGAGGACATAAAAGCATTGTTAAGTTTTTAATATAAAAGACTGTGATATGATCTTTTTAAAAGTACTTCTACATGGTTAAAACCATCTAGTCACTGTCATGTCCTTTGTAGAAGAAAACAATTACTTTTCTTATCTTTCTTTTCTGGGAGATCTCCTATAGCCAGGTAAGGAGGAGCTATGAAAATGAACCTGTGTGGCTTTCCTCCCTTCAGTGTCCATGCACCTCTTTATACTAAGGATCAATTTAAGAAGACACAATTCTGTTCAATACTTAGAACACAAAATCAATGTCAGGCCAGGGTACTGCCTCATCTCAGGACTGAGAGCATCCCTTCATTGGGATGAATGATGGGATTTGTCATTCTGCAGTTGATAGGACAAGCCAGGCACTTGACTGTAATTTGTCAAAAAGCCTTGAGAGATAAATGTATAGTTAGAGGTGATGGCAAGCAGTAATTAGAAATTCTGCCCTACCTCCATCTAAGTCCAGGAGGCAGCTTCTGGTGGTCTGCAGGTGGATGTCACCTACAGACATGAAACTAATCAAACTTAGAAAATACTCTAGAGGGTTTGTTGTTTTTCCCCACCTTAGAGATCCTGAGAAATATTTAAAAACGAAAATGTGACCTGACAGCTTGCAGAGGGAAATACGACCTTTTTTTTTTTTTTTTCTCTCTCCCGCTGATCTGTGATGTGTGCAGCGATTCATGCACAGGCTTAGAAGTGTCAAGAGCTCCTCCACAGACAAATTTCTCCTAAAGAGAACAGACCTGCAATGCAATGGGCATCTAGCACAACGTCTTCTTATCTTACTTTAAAAAAATGGTATCAGGTTCAACATTGGTCATGTCCCCACAGGATTTGTTGTGGAGTAACCTCATTTGCATGAATGATGATACTCCTGATTTATGCCAGCAAAGTGATTATAGAATGAGGTCCTTTTGCATTAAT
This sequence comes from Athene cunicularia, assembly GCF_003259725.1. Lineage (NCBI taxonomy): Eukaryota > Metazoa > Chordata > Aves > Strigiformes > Strigidae > Athene > Athene cunicularia. Next base: position 16,899,568 of record NW_020799091.1, on the reverse strand, counting down.
TTAGCATCCTTCCTGCTGGGGCAGCAATTCTTGCCAGTGATGTTTTTACCTATCCTGGGTTAGATATGCAGTCATCAACTATTCCCACAGGTGCCATAGCAAACAGCTTGGGTGGAAATCTAATCTCTCCCACATGAGCTGTGTGAGGTGCCATAGCAAGCAGCTTGGGTGGAAATCTAATCTCTCCCACATGAGCTGTGCTGGAGACTGCTGAAATGAGCCTGAACTCTTGGAGTTCAGTGCACCAGCTGTTTGTGTGGGGATGCTGTGGTGCAGGGTCATACCATGCAGCCACTGGAAATGGCTGTCCCTGAGGAACCTGTGCTCCTGGAGTTTGTCTTTAGAATACTGCATTTAGAAGGAGAAACTCACACACATATTTCCTTCAGTTTCATGCATGTATTCAGCCATTCTTTAGGACTTTGTGATCAACGATGTGTCTGTCATGAGAGACCACATTCCCTTTTGAGCACACTGCAATCATGAAGCCTCTGTACCTCACAGCCACTTGAATGTACATCTTGATTTTATAGCACACCTGTCAGAAAGCCTCGGCTGCCTGCTTCCTCAGTGGGGAAAGTGAGGATACTTGTGAGCATTTGACATTTCAGTCTAACCCAATCTACTTAAGGGTGCCTCATCCCCTTCACAGGGCAGTGAATTCACTAGATATGCTCCTACAGGGGTACAGGGCTGTGTCTTGTGTGGTGGGAACTGCATGTGGGCAGCCTCGGGGGACAAACATCCAGTGCAAGTCTCAAGTGCAGAGCTGAGGGGTGATCCTCACTCGTACTCGTGTGGGTTTCACCAGGGTAGCTCTATAAGAAATTATGAAAGATAATTGCAAAGTGGGTCCACTGGATGTCCTTTATACCTCAATGTCATCTACTAAAGTCATGGAGCCATATGTACAGAGGCCAGTGAAAAGACAGATATAGCCCGTAGAAACTTTTTACCCAGCCCTTTCCCTCTCCTACCAGTTCTGAACCTCTCCTTAACCTTACCAAACATGTCTGACTTTAGGCAGCTCTCCATCTACTAATAAAGTAGATGAGTCAGGGACCAAGCTCTGGCCCAGAGGACCAGCTGGTGCAGCACAGCTCACACCCATGCAGCTGACCTCTCCTACCACCACCCACAGTGGTCACATCCAAACTGTTTACCCAGAGCCCTTCCTGGCCCATGCCAACCCTAGGCTGTGCCCAGGGTCCATGAGATAGCTCAGCAGTATGGGTGGCTGTGAGCTGGAGCTGAGGTCCATCTCCTGGCCCTGTTAGCCTGCAAGGAGCACAGGAGGAGGAAAGAAATGGACCCCCAGATATGCGGCTCCACTGGGTCCTGTTACAGCTGCTTGGGACCAGTTTGGGGGGAGCACCGAGGACATGGAAGAATGGAGAACAGTGTGGAGCACCTCACTCCTTTCCCACCCGCTGGTGGGGTGGTGGCAAAGGGCTGGCTGAGGGTAGTCTGAGCCTGTACATAAATGGACACATGTCCTGCCTCTACCCCAAGCCAGCCTAGCTGGTGCCAGGGGCATGGAAGGAGAGTATGCACACCACAGGGGAAGAAAAGGAGTGGGAAGTGGTGAGGGAGACTAGGAAGCATCATGCTCTGCTGACAGATAGGGAGAAGACAGGCAGAGGCCCGAGAGAAAACAGTCCCTATGGCTACATAGCACCACAAACCAGCCAGGTCATTACACACAAACCATCCTCTCTCCCATAGGTCAGTCCCAACTGTTACCCATCTAACCACCAGTAAGGACCTGGACATAGACAGTCAAAATCTACAGCGGTGCCCACCCACATAATCATTTCTGGCATGATTTTTTGTCATAGAAATGTTTGGTTAACCACCAGTATGCTGTTTATTAATTGCCAATGGACATGGAAGACTGAGCAATTCAGTTGTCTGGAAATAGTGATTTCACTATATCTAGTTGGTTTTTTTTCAACAGAGCAAGGAAAAATGTGGGTCATGAAGACATTGGTTACCCAAGATGTGCCTGTCTATCACCACAGCCAGCAGCAAACTTCAGGGTAACTTCCACTGCCTTGATGAATTCCATGCAAAAACACGGTATACAGAGAAATGCTATGGATTCCAGGTATTTTTCATTCTCTGTGGTCTTGTAAAGATAAATGGTGTTCAATACTGAACCAAAGTAAATTTTCAGGGGTTTTAGCCAAAATGGAAATGTTCTGCTAACACTGCCAACCTACATTTATTCAGCTAACAAACACTGTTCCTGAAAAAACTGTCAGATATGACAGTCATCTGAATCAAAGTAAATAAAGAGGCTGCCAAATTTGCCTTGAAAATTCCAGTAATTGGCCATGTATCCTTTATTTGTGTCAGGTGATGAGCAAAGTAGGGAAAATGAGAAACAGTATTAAAAGATAGCAACAGAAAGACACTAAGATAGATAAGAAAAACTATTAATTAATGTTAGTGCTGAATTATAGGAGATTTGAAGGAAAATACATATTTTAATTTATAGGATGATTTGATCTCAGTACCATTACAAAGAAGCTCTCACCTGCTAGTAATATTTTTCTATATTTCAAAGATTATTAGTTATATGAAAAGGTAAGAAAAAAATGTATTAATCTATTGACTTAATGTAATGGTTTAATTTCTGTTGGCAACTAAGCACCACACAGTCACTCCCCACCCAGTGGGATAGGGGGAAGAGAATTGGAAGGGTAAAACTGAGAATACCCATGGCTTGAGATAACAGTGATTTAATAATAGAAATAAAAGAAAATGGAAATAATAATAATAATAATAATAATAATAATAATAATAATAATAACAACAACAACAACAGTGAGAAATGAAAGACAGGCCTGTGAGAAACACGGACAGAGAAAAACAGCCTGAGAAAGACATAAAAGTTAGCAGGGGGAGTGGAGACCCTCTGAGCTAAGGAATGTCTCAAACACTTGCAAGATGAAACTATAGTCACGGGATGGATAGTGTGGAGGTCGAAGCTGATAAGGCTGCCCAAATAACACAGGATGCAGCAGGAGGAGGGAGACCTGTGGAGACAGGATGGCTCTGCTCTGGTGCACCTGGGAACAATTCAGGGGCTCTGTCCTGTGAATGACCTTTGCTTCATTATCCACTAAGTGCATATTAAAGTTAACACCCCCAAATATGCTAATGAAGACTAGATTAAAGTTAACACTCATGAATATGCTAATGAAGACTAACAAGATCATGGCAATTATATCATCCCATGAAACACCTTACCCCCTCACCATACTTGAGATACATAGGTATGTGGGTCAACCTAGGGGATGGACCCAAGGAAAGTGGGTATAATTCAAGGGGGGGAAAGAAAGGGGGCAGGGGGCCCCAGAGAATGAAGTGAAGCGAAGAAGATGGATGTCTCCTGGAACACTTGCTGATGGGATCAACACAGGAACACAGACCAGTGATCTGTATTCCTCTATTTCCTCTATCTCCCTCCTTTCCTTTTTTCCCTTTTCCTTCACTACCATTAAGGAATGCAAGGCATACCGTATTGCTTGGCACAAGTCATTATATATTTAGCCAATTATCATGCGTCTAATTAGTACACTGTGGAAAGTTAATAAATGTTTGGAGTTTGAGACTTGTCTCACATTCATTCACTCCATCGGAGATTTACAAATCTGAGTCGTCTCCCTCATCTGAGCGAGATGTGACAACAAAACCAACAACAATTATTATTATTATTATTATTTGTAATTAAAAGGAAAATAGCAAAGGGAGACAAATAAAACCAAAGAAAGACATGTGATGCAAATGAAAACAATTGCTCACTACCATCCAACCAATGCTCAGCCAATCCCCCAGCAGCAGCCCCTGTCGACAACCTTCCCCCTAGTTTTATTGCTGAGCATGATGCCATGGGGTATGGAATATCCCTTTGGTCAGTTGGGCTCAACTGTCCCAGCTTTGCCTCCTCCCAACTCTTTCTGTACCACCAGCCTACTCGCTGGCGGGATGATGTGAGGAGCTGAAAAGGCCTTGATTCTGTGTAAGCACTGCTCAGCAATAACTAAAACATCCCTTTTATTATCAACACTGTTTCCAGCACAAATTCAAAAAATAGCTCCATACTAGCTGCTATGAAGAAAATTAACTCCACCCCAGCCAAACCCAGCACAATTCTCCACCTCTCATTCCATACCATTTACATCATGCTCAGGTCCCACCCTATCCAATACAACCTCAGTAACCACCACTCCTCTTCCCATCCTTTGATACAATACACAGGTATTGTTCCCTTAGTCTATGGACCATCCCTGTGAAATGTTTGTGAAGTGTCTATAAATGTCCACCAATGGCCACAAAACGTCCATTGAGTTCATTCAGTCCATGTCTTTGGGCTCCATCTGTTATGGTGGTCACCCAGGACAAGAGAGTTTGTGTGTTCCATGGAGTTATTGGGCACCAAAGCCAGATCAGGTTGGGCCACTGCTGCACTTGCACTGCTTCTTGTAAGGCTCGTCCTTCATTGTTTCAGGTGGTTCCTGCTATAGTAATTCCTATAACATACAACTCAAATCATGGGTTAAAACAATTTGAAGGTATTTCCATTACAATCTCCACCCCTTGTCACTTTGGACCAGACCATCAGGTTTCACACTGCAATGAACTCCTCCCCTTGACCCTACTCCAGCTTGGATTTATACACAGACTGCAGTCCCTTAGCGTTGTACCTGCTCCACATGGAGCCTTATCTATGAGCCACAGTCTCTCCAGGGGTATACCTGCTGCATCGTAGACTTATTTATAGCCACAATTTCTTTGAGGTGCGCTTGTTCCAGTATGGCTTTATCCATGGGCCATAATGCCTTCAGAGATATACCTGCTTCAGTGTGGCCTTACCCACAGACATGTCCCTTCAGAAGTAAACCTGCTCCAGCTTAGCCTTACCCATGGCTGCAGTCCCTCAAGGGCTGTACCTGCTCTGTCATGGGCTTATCCATGGCCACAGGCTTTGAGCTGCTCCAGCATGATTTCATGTGCAGCCACTGATGCTTCAAGGTGTACTTGCTGCAGCATGCTTATTCACAAGCACTCTGAGAAGTACCTGCTCTGGTGTGGACTTATTCACAGCCATATATGCTTTGGGGTGTCCTGTTCCCACATGGACTCTTCCACAAGTCACAGTACCATCAACTTGAGTTCACACTGGAGTTCCAGCCTGTCCAGTGCAGCAGCACAGAAACAGTAGCAATGCCTCAGTCAACTGCCAGCCCAGGTGCATCAGCATTGCTGTTATCAAAATGTTCCCAGGCACAGCAAAGATGATAAGCAGTATGGCAGTGTAGCAAGCAGCAAAAGAAAAAAAGCAGCCACTAATGAGCACTAGACTCTAATATACAGTGAGGCAAGCAAGCCCCATGGTAAGCCCAGGAGACTGCCAATTAATAGCTAAACAGCAATAACAGCTATAAATTCAATCTAGCACATACCAATCAGACCTGTCTTTATCTTGAACCCTTTGAGTCCCATGTTGGGCTCCAGAAAACAATTGTCATGGTTTAACCCCAGCCAGCAACTAAGCACCACACAGATGCTCAGTCACCCCCCACCCAGCACTATGGGGAGAAGAGAATTGGAAGGATAAAAGTGAGAAAACCCATGGCTGGAGATGAGAATGGTTTAATAATTGAAATAAAATAGATAATAATTATGATAATACTAATACTAATAATAATAATGAAAATAACAGAGAGACAAATAAAACCAAAGAAAGACAACAAAAATTAATTTCAACAAATGAAAACAATTGCTCACTACCATCCAACCAATGCTCAGCCAATCCCCCAGCAGCAGCCCCTGTCGACAACCTTCCCCCTAGTTTTATTGCTGAGCATGATGCCATGTGGTATGGAATATCCCTTTGGTCAGTTGGGCTCAGCTGTCCCAGCTTTGCCTCCTCCCAACTCTTTCTGCACCACCAGCCTACTCGCTGGTGGGATGATGTGAGGAGCTGAAAAGGCCTTGATTCTGTGTAAGCACTGCTCAGCAATAACTAAAACATCCCTTTTATTATCAACACTGTTTCCAGCACAAATCCAAATCATTGCTTCATACTAGCTGCTGTGAAGAAAATTAACTCCACCCCAGCCAAAACCAGCACACGTAAATGCAGCTTGCACAAGAAATAGGAGGGAACATAGGGATTTTAATGAGCAAGGGAGCTTTGATCAGTGTGTGGTGATGATTTCCAAAACACGGCAGCATGTCTGCTGACAGCACACACGAGCAGATGCAGGGCTGCCAAAAAAATGCGAGACTCCTTGGTCTTAAGCTCTGTTTTCAGGGAAATTATTTTCCCAGAATATGCATGTCTTACACATCCTTTCCCAAGTACACATTCTCAAAATCAAGTCCAGACTATTTCTCATGGGATGATACAAGTAACAGAGATGGATCACACAATAACATATGCATGGGACTTCTGAGTTCTCTGCATATTTTTGTGATAACTGCAATGCTCTTGGGGCCTGGGAGATTGTGGCTTGTAAAAGGCAACTTGGTGCTTCTGTCCTGTGGGTATTGACTGCAGGGAGATAGAGGTCCTGTAGAGTTAGTGGGGATGAACACATAAGGCTGTGTGCTCCTCAGCTAACACAGTCAATTCCAGGAAAAGGATACATTTAGAAAATGAATAAATAATGAATCAGCAAATCACTTGCAGTGGTGGACTCCAAAAAATGAGCATTTTCTGGCAGATGCCACATAGTTATTCCTAGTATTTATGGTATCAGTTGTAATGGCTTACATGCCATAGAGTAACCCCAAGCGTTGGCTTTCTGGAGAAACTCTTCTCTCTTTACTCTGAACTGAGCCCAGATTGTTTCTACTTGCCTGCAGCTGTTCAAGTTTTTTTATTGTTAATCAAATATCTGCCTGATAATCCTGCCCTGGTGTCTTGACCTAGAAAATAAAACATTCGGTCTTCAGTAGATGCAGGAAATGGGAACCACTGGCAAACTGATCTGATCAGCGTCTGGGAGCACTCCTCCTGTTCTGTGCTCCTGCAGCTCTCACTGTTGGGGAGTTCTACTCTCAGGGTCACTCAAGTGACTCAGGGCTAGGCTTCCTAAGCCTTATCTAATAATGAGAGATACTATACTTGTCACTAATTAAAAAAAAAAAAAAAAAAAAAAAAAAAAAAAAAAAAAAAAAAAAAAACAAACCAAACAAAAATGCCTGAGGTTCTAAAAGGAAGGAAATTCTGCATCTTCAGCCACCAGCAACCAGGAGACAAGTCACTGCATGGTTTGTTTTGCTTTATGACTTTTTGTCAACTCCTCCAAGTGTTTATCTGAAGGAGTTTCTTAACATCCTCCTTTCTTTCCAGAATATTCCAAGTTTCTCTTTCTGGAGAGAAATAACAGCACTGAAGTGGAAGAATTTCTTGTGGAACACTGAGATACCTGAATCAACAGAAGACTGGAGCTAAAGAACTGCAGGAAGAACTGCTACTGCTGTATCATAGAATTGATTACCCAGAGGCGGAGAAAACCACAGCTCTGAAGAACCAAGCAGTGTCTGGATCTGATAAAACACTGTACAAACTGAGTTCAGGAAGTTGTTCTTCACTTCAGTCCACACACATTGTGCTATTCAGGGATGTTCATGTTAGTTGCTTCTTGCCTGGTCTAATGTTTTGGAGATGCTGTTCTTTACACAAATGCCCTCTGGCTGAGGAGCAAGGTATAATATTTGTTGTTCTCTTCTCAACAGGGGTTGCTCCTGTTATTGTTTAAAGAAGTATCTTCAATGACAGATCAGAATTCCTGCTGAGTAAGTATGTCTGGCCATCAGCTGCCCACCAGAGCTGTCAGTTGGGACTATCTCAGGTAACAGTTCTGCAGATACTTACTGAGAGGAAGATCAATTATCCAAGGTGCTCCTTTGAATAGCATGAACCCTTCACAGCATCAAACCACAAACCAAAACAGACTACCATTACACACTGTTTCCAATTTGGTCTGCACTAGTAACTTTCTTAGCATGCAGGACTCACCCTCTAGAGGTGTCCATCTTTCTCCACTGACCGCAGAAGAGTTCAACAAGACTATCTTTGACCTAACACTTAGATAACTGAAGTTCAGCTACATGAATTTTCACCCTCAGTGACTGTTGGGTAATTCCCCTCAAAAACTTCCCACTGTATTTCCCCAAAGCATTTATTTCAGAAGACATTTATCAGACAATAATCTGGTTTTACTTATTCACATTGTGCTGATGGACAATAAAGATTTTGCTTTGCTGCATTACCTCAGTCACTATCTTCCTGCTTCAAATTTACTTCCACCATCACATAAACATCAAAGATGGATCTTACAGAGGCTCTCTGCTGATAATCAGGCAGAAGTTTGTGAAAGAATATCAATATGCCATTGCAAAGTGTAATCTTCTCTACTGTACTGATATGAAGTAGTCCATCCTTAAATGTTTATAATGTATGTGGTCAGGTTTTCCACTCCTATGTTACTTGGTTCTTAAGGTGTTTCATGATGTCTGTTCCATGCTCTAGATGCCTTCCAAAAAATACAATAATCCAGACATTCATTCAGGCTCTCAGATTTTGGAAGGCTCTTCCCACACCATACCTAACACAGAGATCTTGGTGCCTTTTGGTTATGCTGTAAGTAGCACATATCATCCATCTCTCTAGCATCTAACTCTGTCTTACTGTAATAGACTGTCATGTGTATTTCTGTTATACTCTTCTAATGCAGATTTCCTCTCTACCAGAGAAGCGAGTTTATATTATCCTAAATTCTGAAGTAATAGAAAGGACCTCTAAAGCTTACCAATGTGTTTCATTAACTCTGGGTTATTCCTTCAATTTTCCCTACACAGAATCATCTCTGCCCCCTTCTTGAATGCATGATGGAAATGAAATCATTTCAATAAGCTTGGAGGTTTAACATACACAAGTAATGACTGTCCCCAGCTTTGCCAGGAAGCTGGCAAGCACTTGTTGAACTAGAGCTGGGCTAGCAGAAATATCTAGGCTTGTTTTAGTGTGCAAGGAAATGTCAGAAGGTCAGACATCAGCTAATGGACATTAGATACAATAGAAGCTTATTTGGGGCCATATATTCTTCTTTGAGCATTTGACATTTGCTGATACTGCATCATTCTTTAAATTAACCTGGAGTAGGTATTTGTAGCCCTTTGCTGCTCAGACCTGTTTAATAGTGTTCTTAAGGGAAAAGAAGAAAAGACTTGTTATACCTGTTTCAGACCTTAACAATTATCTTCTTGTGTCAAACCTTCCTCAAATCACCTTAGGTACAAAACTGGCAAGAATGGGCTTGATGAGTAAATTCAACCTCTGCAGCACAGTGGCAGAGGGAAGTTCCTGGGGTTCCACCAAGAGGAGCTTGCCACCCAGCTCTGCAGGCAGTTTGGGCAGTTTCTTTCTCCCTGGAACAGTTCTGCTTCTTGTCCACCTGAAATAAATTATACAAATAGTTCCAAAGAGCCAAACTCGATCGCTTTTGGAATGGACCAAACTGCACTGAGTAAATAACAGATATTATTACAGAAATGTCCTGAGCTGGGAAAATGTTCTTTCCCTGCTTTGCAAACCTTCCTTGCCAACAACCCTTAAAAATGTAAAGCCAAGCACTGAGCTGTTCTATCCACAGATTCAGCTGGCCAAAGGCCCCGTGGATGTAAATCATCTGCGTTCAGCTCTGCTGGAATAATGTGAGCTCTACTGATTTACATCTGCCTAGAACCATTGGCAGTATACACCTGGGGAAGGAAACTGAACACATTTGTAATCATTCAAATACATACATACAGTCCTTCTTTCCCTGGTTCCCCATGGGTACAGGTCTGTATTTTTGTTTAAATGAGAGAAGAGTAAATAGATTTTGTGTATGACTAAATAAACAACATATGAACCAGCATGAGACAACAGCTAGCTTAAATGATTTGAGACATAAGGTGTTACTGGGGAGAGGTTTAATCAGAAGACTCTTCTGTTTAAATTAATTTCAAATTATTTTTTGCTTCCAGATTCACAGGAACATAGAATCATTTAGGTTGGAAAAGACCTTTCAGATCATCAAGTCCAACCATTAACCTAGCGCTGCCAAGTCCACCACTAAACCATGTCCCTAAGCACCACATCTACACCTCTTTTAAACACCTCCAGGGACTGTGACTCAACCACTACCCTGGGCAGCCTGTTCCAATGCTTTACAACCCTTTTGGTGAAGAAATTTTTCCTAATATCCAGTCTAACCCTTGCTTGGTGCAACCTGAGGCCATCTCCTTTCATCCTGTCACTTGTTACTCAGCAGAAGAAACTGACACCCACCTTGCTACAACCTCCTTTCAGGTAGTTGTAGAGTGACAAGGTCTCCCCTCAGCCTCCTTTTCTCCAGCTAAAAAACCCCAGTTCCCTCAGTCACTCCTCACAGGAGTTGTTCTCTAGATCCTTCACCAGATTTGTTGCTCTTCTTTGAACACACGCCAACAACCGAACATCTTTCTTGTGGTGAGGGGCCCAAAATTGAACACAGTATTTGAGTATTTGAGTATTTGAGTGCCAAGTACAGGATGATGATCTCTTCCCTAGTCCTTCTGACCACACTATTTCTGCCAGGATATACAAGCCAGGATGCTATTTGGCCTTCTTGGCCACCCGGGCACACTGCTGGTTCATATTCAGTCGGCTGTCAACCAGTATCCCCAGGTCCTTTTCTGTCAGGCAGCTTTCCAGCCACTCTTGACCAAACCTGTAGCATTGCATGGGGTTGTTATGACTCAGTGCAGGACCCAGCAATGAGCCTTATTGAACCTCATGCAATTGGCATTGGCCCATCACTCCAGCTTGTCCAGATCCCTCTGTAGAACCTTCCTACACTTGAGCAGATCAACACTCCTGCCCAACTTGGTGTCATCTGCAAACTGACTGAGGGTGCACTCAATCCCCTTGTCCAGATCACTGCTAAAAATATTACACAGAACTGGGCCTAATACTGAGCCTTGAGGAACACCACTTGTGACCATCCTCCAACTGGATTTAAGTCCATTCACAACTCTTTGGGCTCGGCCATCCAGCCAGTTTTAACCCAATGAAGAGTATGCTTGTCCAAGCCATGAGCAGTCAGTTTTCTCCAGGAGAATGCTGTGGGAAATGGTGTCAATTACCAGCTAAGCAGTGCACTTGGTGCCCAGGGTTCAAGCTGAGCTCCTGGAGACCCTTTGCTTGTCAATTCAGACTTGGCAGGACCAGTCTGATGTCAGAATAGGCTGTGAAGCGTTGGGTCCCCCAAGCCACCTGCACAAGTCTGGTGGCCCCATGTGGAAGTCGGCCCCCACACTCTCCCCCTCGAGCTCCCAATGCTCTTGACCTCTGCTAAGAGTGGCAGTAACCCATCCAGAAGCCCCACATGGGAAGCAGGACCATGACAGTCCCCAAGTGGGAGAGAGACATGAGAGGTAGCAGGCACCCCTCCAGAGAGAAAGACAGAAAACTGCCACTGTTATGCTAATTCTCTGGGAATTAGTTACTGTTGACTTATTTATCAGTCTAATTAATTTCTTGTCCTTAATAAAACTGTTGCTTATTAGCCATTTAATTCATAGTTCTGAGTGGGAATAGTAGCTCCTTCAGTGCAATAAAGCTTAGCATAACTTTCCCAGGTTTCTGGTTTGGTGTTTGAGAGGAGTTTTTGTAATAATCCTCTTACATTCAGACTTGACCTTTGTCTCTGCCTCTTGAAAAAAGAGAGGAGCTGGGACTTCTCAGCAAGCAGTTACCCTTTTGTCATCTATCCTAAGACTGTGAGAAAATCTGCTTGCAGCCAAGAGCTGCAGGGCTAATATCACACCCCCTAGAGCTAAGGAACTGTCCTACCTGGTCCCATCTTACCTTCCAGCATCTTCCACATGGAGCTAAGGAGCAGCTTAGCTGGCAGGTGGCAGTGGTCCTTGAGACAAGAGCCATTGCTCTGTGTCATGGCCAGGATGTGAGGGAGGATGACAGAGAGATCAGTCCTAGGAAGTGAACTGGCATCTTCCCTCCCTTGACTGGAACTGGTCTGCTTGGAGGAATCTCTCAAGGCTTAGTCACTCAGGGCTCTTCTTGCCTCCCTTAGTCATTTCACTTCTGACCCCCACAAACACAGTTTCTATAGGCAATGCTCCAGTCCTGTATTTTCACTCAATCTTTCCAATTCTTCTCATGTTCCCTGCCATACTGGTCCCTGCCTTGGGTGAGAATTTACTGTTTCAGCTTTGGCTCATCAAGGGAATATCAACTGGTTCTTCGATCTGAATCAGTGCAAAGAGGAAGTTTAGCCCATCAGCTCTTCAACAAGACCTTCAAATAGATGTTGTCAATGTCTGGCAATCCAGATTCATGAGAAATTTGGAAGTGTGCCAGTGTTCCAAGTCTAATTAAAATCTCCCAGATACGTGACCAGCATGTCTGCTCACATAATGGAAGACAGACTGATGGCTGGATGTGGGCTTGGTGAGGAATATACTTGCAGGACCTGGAAGTTTAGTGGTGAATTCAGCCACTTCCTTTCTATTGTAACACACTGGAGAGGGTCCTGTGGTCAGATTGCAGAGATACCGGGTAACTACACATGCCCTGCAGTCCTATGTACTGACCCAGTTCATCACCAAGTCCCTGCTGGGGCTTCCTGCCATTCTGAGATCTCTCAAAACACCTGCATGTGTGGTCACTCCATGCTTGCATTAATTTCCCAAAATAATTCAGGTTAAGGAAAAGCTAGACTGGCGTTGTCTACAGTTAATCACCTATGCAAGGTGATTTTGACAGAATCTTCCAGGTTCACACTGAGTTTCTTCCAGTATGGTTCATTTTGAATGTGGAAGAGAAAAATAAAACCTGGCATGCCCTCCTGGAAATGTTATCAGACCCCCTCCACTTTTCACTGCTTAGATAAGGACTGCAAAGGGTTCATCGACTAGCTGAGGATCTGCCCCTGTTGCGGCAGGTCTCTGCCCATGGTTCTGCCATTAACAACATACCTCCATGCTGCTTCACTACAGTGCTGTTCAACAGTCCATACCTTGATTTATTTTTTTTTTTAACTCTACAGATGCTTTGCAGCACTGCATACTCCCTTGCTAAGGATAAATTGTGTTTTCAGGTCATCTTTGTTTCAAGCACCAAAAGGTTTTTGTGCACATAACACATAAATTAAACATTACTAATGCTATTACTATGATTGCATGTTCCAGTTCCCAGGCTTATTTTAATGATGTACTTTATGAAAAAGCCATGTTGGCATAACAATGAAAAATACGCTGCTCTCCATGGCATTTCATTTTATAGATCAACAAAAGAAATCTATGATGATGACTAATTTCATGATAAGATCATGTCATTATTGCCTGCCATAAATGAAATGTCATATGCAGTCGCCTGTTCTACATTCTTGAATTCATTCTAATTACTGTCCTTAAACAAATGACTGTGACTGAGATACCCTGCAGACAACAGGACTGTCTTTGCCTTTATCCTTTAACACATGACAAATCTGTGCAGCACAGATTCAGACTTGACCTTAAATGAATATAAATTCTGGTTTGGCTGCCAATTACACCCATTCTTTAAATGTATGAAACCATATGTACTGGGGGGCTTTGTGCACCCAGCCTATACCCTCCTATTGGGTTCATTTTATAATACTCCATAGCTGCAGAGCTCTCAGTTTAATCCAGACATTTTATTTCCAGTTGATTTACTAAGGTTTCAATTCTACACACAGATGATTGAATAAAGTAACATAAATCTCCCAATGATTAGAAAATGCGATCATTTATTACATGGACAATCAGTTTATTTAAAAACATAATTAGTTTGTACCTCAGGAAACCTTTCTCCAGTTGTGATAAACTATAAATAATTACTTACTCTCCTTCAGTGAAATTAAAAGCCACACAACACTGCTACTGGGAATGTGTGATTTGCTGGAGAAAAGGTCTTCTGTTATCTCTCTGTATTTTCAGCAGATCATTTTATTTCTTTCTTCTCATCCCTTAAAAGGGAGAAAGAAACAGAACAGATAGATTTTAGGGGAGATTGACAAAGATAGCATAATACAGCCAGAATTATGCGTGATTGTGGGAATCTACTTCAGAATGCTCCTGCTATTCAAATGAAAGACGAAATCTTCAGTGATGGTAACAGGTGTTAATGGCTCTGCCAGAAGCAGACTGGCCGCTTTCCCTGATCCTACAAGCTGCATCCTAAAAGCTCCCCTGGCTAAGAGCCACAAGATATGTCACACACTTTGAAGAGCTGGGGCAGAAGGAACAGTTTGCAGGTGGGAGCTGACAATGTCTCCGTTAGAAGGAGAAAAGCTTTTTGGGTGTTGATGGATGCGTGCTGCTGAGTTGCAGGGTGTCATGGTTTAGGTCCAGTTGGCAATAAAAGTACCACGTGGCCACTCGCTCACTTCTCCCTGCCATCGTGGGATGGGGAGGAGAATTGGAAGAAAAAAGTAAAACCTCATGGGTTGAGATAGTTTAATAGAACAACACAAGGAGAGAAGAAAACTGTAACAACAATAATAATAAAAGAATATATAAAATGATGCACAATGCAATTGCTCACCACCCAGTACACTCAGCACCTTTCCGAACTGAAATCTGCCCCCATCTCACGCAGCCAGCTCCTCCAGTTATATACTGAGCATGACTAGTTCAGGTCAGCTGTCCTCGCTGTGTCCCCTCCTAGATTCTTGTGAAAATTAACCCTATACTAGCCAAAGCCTGGACACAGGGGGACTCAGTGACATTAGAGTCAGGACTCCCCAGTAGCTCACACTCCCAGCATACTCCAAAAGCCAGGGATCTGCATAGAATCATAGAATCATAGAATGGTTTGAGTTGGAAGGGGCCTTTAAAGGATGTCTAGTCCAAACCCCTGCAATAAGCAGGGACATCTTCAACTAGATCAGGTTACTCAGAGCCCCATCCAGCCTGGCCTTGATTATTTCCAGGGATGAGGCATCTACAGCCTCTCTGGGCAACCTGTTGTTGTTAAAGATGCATGGCAGCATCTTATAGACAAACACACCTCTGCCATCAGCCATGCAATGCAGCCCTGGCATACAAGTGCACTTGAGTGGCATGATGCCCAAATGCAGCTCAAGAACACAGGCTGGCAACTGTTTTGCACAAACTACTGTTTGAACTAAGTATCATTGACCTCTTCTCACAGGTCTGCATGGCTAACAGAGATGTATGGATGAATTTGTGTAGTCTGATCTCAGATGGGATAAACTCAATATCAGCTAGCTGGAACAGCAGTTCCAGATGCTGATTGTGTCACCTGCCTTGTCCTCATCCTTCCCTACGTGAGAACTTCCTGCTCTGGACGGCTGTTCTCAGAATTGTCACAAAGATACCATCTCCTTGGCTTTCTACTGTGGTTCACTCATTTGTAAAATGGGAGTAACAATTACTTACTTGACAAGGACTTCTGGGGCATTCATGCATTCATGCCTCTAAAGCTTTCCAGGATCCTTACCAAACAGTAATGTCAGACATCATTACTCACACAAATTGCTTTGAGTCAAATCTCTAATTCTGGGGGAGTCCATGCTTTGTCTTGCTGCAGTGCCAATGACAATGAAATTCACTTTCCAGTCACATAATAAATATGCAGGTTCTGAATTTACCAACCATTTTATCTACGTGCAGATAATAAGCTTCTCTTGATGGTCACCCATTTGTTGGAAGTTACTGGCAGAGCTACGCTATATGTTGCAGATGAACATCACAGGTAGCATATTTACACTGATGAAGACATTGTTTGTATTTGTTTCTGACATCTCCATTTGACTCCTAAATACTGTGGAGTTGGTTACGAGCAGAGTGATTTCCTTGTCAAAAATAGTCATTCACTGCAACCTGCTATCACCTTTAGCATTTATTCTATTCTTAATTACCATGCTGCCAGCTTTATCCTCGTAGGATAAATTGCATTGTCCCACAATATGCTTATAAAACACTGAAATATTAAATTCCTGATAAACAAAGTCATGTGTACCACAAGAAGAAAGTGAGGAGTAGGAGAGGATAGGGAAGAGCCCAGACTAGAAAGCTCCCAAGCCTTTCAGCTGTCTTTAGGAGCTAATGGTCAGCGTGTGCCTAGCAGGGAGTGAGAAGTAGGGGAGAAGAGCAAGATGATGCACAAAGAAGACTCATTCAGTTGATGTGAAGTATTTAAGACCTGAGCCCAGGTCCATTCGAATCAACTAAAAGCCTTCCCTGGAAAGCCATAAGTTTGGATTACGCTCTTGGTTTCAGAGAAAATCAGCTTTTTATCAGCTCTTACAGCTGGTCTGATTCAGGAACAAGAAGGTCAAGTGACTCTCTGGAGATGACATGGTGATGGAGTGCCTCATTTCAGTTTAAAACTAGAACTATTCTGGTTGTCATATCTATCTACCTACCTAGGTATTTATAAAACATCCATCATTGTGGTATCTCAGCACTTACACAGTCACTTAAGCAGACAACTCTCTGAAAATCTATTCTCCACCACAGCCTCATACTTGCTGACTAGAGAGGGAGCTATTCTTTTTCATCCGCCTCCTTGTGTCTCCAAGGAACTAAAAGCAAACTTTTTTTTTTTTTTTCCATTGCTATGGAGAAGAGAATCACTATCCAGGCTTTGTTAAGTACTAGTTCCTTAGATGTGCAAGACAAACATTGCTAATAAAAATACATCTTATAATTTTTTAAGAAAAAAATTTGCTTTGCTAAATAGAAATACTGAATAGCAGCAGGGCACCTCCCTCTTCTTGCTGAAAGATTTGTTATCTCTTATTTCTTATTTGCTATTTTCCCTGGCTGGAGTCAGTAAAATAAATGAGCACATAGTTATTGTGTCCAAATATGTTCTTTATTTGCAGCCACCTCAAATAACATTTTATATGTCTCCTACTCCCAGATGTTATGTCTCAAATCTGTATCATCAACTTTGTCAAGGAAAGTATATCCTGTCTAGTCTTTGGCAACATTTAGCTTTATAACCTGACATAACCTTTGCTCAAGCTTATTCTGTGGGAGGGCAATGCATATCTCAAAAAACTTGTTAGAAATCAGCATGCAAAAAGGGGTATGGAAAACACATAATAAATAAACTAAAGAAGACTTCATGTGAAACTCAAATAGCTCAGTGCAGAACCAGCCTGAGAAGAAAATTGTATGGTGGAGGTGGGATTCAGGAGGATTTTTTCTTCTAAAATATGACACCCCACCTACAATCATTCACCACCTTATTATTAAAAAAGATAATAGAGATAACATACAGAAGACACATCCCATAGTCATTTGATTGTAGACTTATCAAGAACCAAAAATAGACTACTGCCCTTTAGGTCTGTTGTAAGTTTTAGTAAACTACATGCTCTGAATGTGATTAAGTGGGTTGTATTTTAATTAATTCCAACTTTTCCTGTATTTTTTACATCTCTTTTCTTCTGCTTGAATATCTTGACTTGAATATCAAGACTCTTGACTTGTCCTTGGTATACCTAAGGGATCTAATTTATGTAAACTATCCAGTTATACTTCAACAGCTGTCTGTCCCATTTGCAATTTATAAATTAATCTGAATGCAGGAAAGGGTGTGTAACTATATGAACAATCAGGAAATGAAAATGAATAAAACCTCCAATATTACTTTGATCATTATCATGTCCTAGAAAGTTAACTTTGTTACAAGCAAAGCCTTACAAAACTAGTAATCTATCCCACTTCCATTGCACATTGATTTCAAAGGCACCCACCATGGATTGAAGGCCACCAGTAGCCTTTTCAAGCTTATGCCCAATAATGTTCATAAATTGGGTTGTTCTGGTAACAAGTGGGGCATCATGCCATACAACTTCAAAATGGAGAGAAGTGAAAAGGCAGATGTCATACTTGGAATGACAGGATATCTATATTGCTAAGGTCAGAAAAAGGGACATTGAAGAGCAAGGAAATGTGTAGGTTGTGAAAGGCTTAAAACATTAGGTTAGGCTGTTTTAGGACATGTTTAGATGACCCAGTCACAGATGATGAGAAACAAAATGAGCTCTTTGTATACATCCAGGAGAAGACACTATTCTGGTGACCCATGCTCCAGTGCTGCTAGAACTTCCTAATCTTCTCATGTCCACAACATTCAATGCAAATGACACTTGAATAATCAGTTTCTCAGAAGGTTGTAATCAGGCAGCTGCTGTGTAAAACAGAGGTTTCCTTGTAAGGTTGAACCCGAGGTCTGTGGGTTGTACTCTGTCTCCAACAGACAAGAAGTTTTAGAGAAAGCCATTAAGATATTGCAGTAGTCAGATATCAGATAATCTGTTTCTCCTTCCCTTCCTGGTTAGATATTGGTCTCAACAACTTCCTTTGACAAGAACTTCCATAGCGGATTTACTGGTTCTGTGAAGTATTTCCTTTAAGTGATCTTGAGGATTCCAGCTTTTAATTTTATTGAAAGTTCATGTTTTACAACCTATTCTCTCTATAACATGAATGATCCTTTTTTTTTTTTTTTTTTTTTTTTTTTTGTCCTTATAAATTGTTCAGATTACTTATTTTCCGGCTTAGAACTCAGAGGTTCTCACCTTTCTATGGTTCCAAGATCTGTTAGTACCAAGGAAAATGTTTAGTTTGCACTTGTTCTCAGGTGTCATTAATGTTGCACCTGCCTCAGTAGTTAGCATCTTGATTAATCTAGTGGTATTCCATGATAAAGTGACTGCATCAGTGAACAAGGAAAGAACTATGGATGTCATCTACCTGGACACCTGTAAGGCATTTGATACAGGCTGCCACAACATTCTTACCTCAAATTGATGAGATATGGGTTTGATGGATGGACTGTTAGATGGATAAGGAATTGGCTGGATGGCCATGTCCAAAGAGTTGTTATGCTCATGGCTCAATGTCCAAGTGGAAACTAGTAATGGATGGTGTCCCTCAAGGGACCATACCAGCACTGGTACTGCTTAATATCTTCAACAATGACATAGAGAGTAGGATTGAGTGCATCCTCAGGAAATTAGCAGATGACACCAAATTGAGTACTGCAGCTGATATGCTAGAGGGAAGTGATGCAAACCAGAGAGAGATTGACAGGCTCAAGAAGTGGGCCTACGCAGACATCATAGAATCAGAGAATCATAGAATGGTTTTGGTTGGGAGGGAACTTAAAGATCATCGTTCCAACCCCTCTGCCATAGGCATGGACTTCTTCCACTAGACCAGGTTCCTCAAAGGTTTATCCACCCTTGAACACTTCCAGGGAGGGGGCAGACACAACTTCTCTGAGCAAACCATTCCAGTGCCTCACCACACTCACACTGAAGAACTTCTTCCTTACATCTGATCTAAATATACCCTCTTTCAGTTTAAAGCCAATAACCTTTGTCCTATTACTACATGCCCTTGTAAAAAGTCCCTCCCCATCTTTCCTGTAGGCTCCCGTTTGGTACTGGAAGGCCACTATAAGGTCTCACTATAAGGTCTCCCCAGAGCCTTCTCTTCTCCAGGCTGAACAAGCCCAACTCTCTCAGCCTGTCCTCATAAGAGAGGTGCTCCAGCCCCCTGAACATCTTCATGGCCTCCTCTGGACTCATTCAAGCAGGTCCATGTCCTTCATAAGTTGGGGGTCCCAGAGCTAAACACAGTACTCAGGTGGGGGTCTCACAAGAGCAGAGAGGTACAAACACCTCCCTCAACCTGCTGGCCATGCTTCTCTTGATGCAACTGAGGATACAGTTGGCTTTCTGGGCTGTGAGCACACATTGCTTATTCAGTTTTCCATCCACTGATAGTCCCAAGTCTTCTCTGCAGGGCTGCTCTCAACACATTCTCTGCCTAGCCTGCATTTGTGCTTGGGATTGCCCCAACCCATGAGCAGCACCTTGCACTTGGCCTTGCTGAACTTTTTGAGGTTTGCACAGGCCCAATGGCCCACTTCTCAAGCCTGCCAAGGTCCCTCTGGATGAAACATCCCACCCCTCCAGTGCATCAAATAAACCACACAGCTGGGTGACATTGGCATACTTGCCGTACGCAATCCCACCGTCCATGACACTGCCAAAGATTTTAAATAGCACCAGTCACAATACTGACCCCTGAGGAACGCCACTCGTCACGCTCTCCACTTCGACTTTGAGCCATTGACTGCAACTCTTTGAGTGTGACCATCCAGCCAATTCCTTATCCACTGAGTGGTCCATCCATCACATCCATGTCTCTTCAATTTAGAGACAAGGATGTCAGGTGCAACAGTGTCAAATGCTTTGCACAAGTCAAGGTAGATGATATCAGTTATTCTTCCATTATCCAGCAATGCCAGAACCCCACTGTAGAAGGCCACCAAAATTGTCAGGCATGATTAGCCCTCAGTGAAGCCACGTTGGCTGTCACCAGTCACCTCCTTATTTTCCATGTGCCTTAGCGTAGTTTCCAGGAGGATTTTTCTCCATGATCTTGCCAGGCATGGAGGTGAGACTAGCCAGCTTATAGTTTCCCAGGCCTTTCTTATTTCCCTTTTGAAAAAGGGGGGCTATGTTTCCCCTTTTCCAGTCAGCAGTAATTTCACAGGACTGCCATGACTTCTCAGACATGATGGATAGTAGCTTAGCTACTTCATACATCAGTTCCCTCAGGACCCACAGATCCATCTCATCAGGTCCCATGGACTTGTGCACCTTTGAGTTCCTTAGAGGGTCTCGAACCTGATCTTCTCCTACAGTGGGTGGTTCTTCATTATCCCAGTCCCTGCCATTGCCTTCTGTGACTTGGGCAGTGTGGATGGAGCACTTGCCAGTGAAGACTGAGGTAAAAATTCATTGGGTAACTCACTGTCCTCCATGTCCCAGATAACCAGGCCTCCTGTTTACTTCAGGAGAGGGCCCACATCTTCCCAAGTCTTCCTTCTAGCACTAATGTAACTTTTCTTTTTGCCCTTGACATCCCTGGCCAGATTTAATTCCATCAGGGCTTTGGCCTTCCTAACCTGATCCCTTTCTGCTTGGACAACTTCTCTGCATTCCTCCCAGGCTACCTCTCTTTACTTTCAGCCTCTGTAGGATTTTTTTTTGTGTTTGAGTTTGTCCAGCAGCTCATTGTTCATGTATGCAGACTTCCTGGCATTTTTAGCTGACTTTCTCTTTGTTGGCATGCATCACTCCTGAGCTTGGAGGAGGTGATCCTTGAATATTAAGCAGCAGTTTAGTTCAGGGCCAGACTTGCCTGTGTAATCTGTTCTGCAGGCAGTGAGGCAGCTGGCTGTAGGGAAGAGGCAGGGAAGTGGGCAGGAGGAGCAGTATGCTGTTCACAGAGGAACAACATTGGGTTTTTTTCCAGGTTGCTTTGTATTCCATGAATATATAAATGGATATACTCATGAATATGCTCATGAATCATATATATAAATGTTCAATGCTACACCGTACTGCATAGATACATAATTGAAAGATATGACACCCAATACAGCATTTATGTGTTCTGCTGCTTGTTTTCCTGTTCACACAGGTTTATTTTCTCTCTCTCTTGTTCAAAGTATACTACTCAAATATCCCAGAAAAGAAACGACATGTCACTGAATATGTGCTTTGTTCAGCTTTGTGATTATCTGATTTCTCTCTGTCACAGTTCATGCTAGTTAAGCCAAACAAAGACCTACTGTACCTTGACAGCAGGACCATCTGGAGTTCATTCTTTCAACTGTTTTCAAAGACACACAGTTCTCCTCTGGCAAATAGGTATTTTAAGGCATCAACAGGGCATGTTCATTAGTTTACTGTGAAACAAATGTTGAGTTTCATATCATTCTGAAAATTATATTTTCATTATCATAAGTAATCAATCCTGATATAGAAGAGTGTGAATGTGTGCATGTGTGTAGTATGGATATATAATTACATGGCTGCCCACCTGCAAGCTGGGAATTACAGATGACAGTCTGGGAAAATTGATTTTTCATCCTAATAGTTTGGAGAGTGTCTTTTTAATTGCAACTGTTTTGCCAATTCTTTGCAGGAATTTCATCTGATAAAGGGAATTAAAGACATTCAAACTGTGAAACGAATTACAGTGCAAATGCATTAGAATCGAAGAACTATTTGCATCTAGATACATATCCTGATTGCATATTTTATAGGTGAGTAGAGAACACAGTGCTGTGGTTTTTATGGGGATGCACAGTGAACTCATATTGCCCCGGCAGAATTTGGAAATAGATGTACCAGATGTAATCATACACTTTTCTGGCTCAGGAAATGTAGGCTTGCTGGGTCTGATTTCTAAAAGTAACTAAGCAACTTAAAAGTCCATGATCAAAAGGGCATTAAAAAACAGATTTGCAAAGGCACTGAGATAGCTAGTGAGATTTACAAAGCCTGGAGACAAGTCAGGAACCCAGTTCACTGTTGCTTTTCAATACCTTGCCAAATTGTCCATTTAGTTGATCTCCAGTAGGTGACTATCTGCATATTTAGATGCTTGAATATCTTTGAAAATCTGGCCCTACACATAGAAAACATCATCAAGACTTCAGTACACTGGAATGAGAAAACAGTTACTTTCTCTTCAGGAGCTTTTAATAATTACCTGTCCTCTGTCATCCTTATTTACTAATGAATGAAGCACTACCCCTAGGAACTGGACAGGTGGGATTCATTTTGCTTCATATTAGATGTTTCCACTGTAGGTTTCATCAGCATGGTTAGTCCCAACTCTGATGGAAAGTAAAAAGAACTAGCAGGATATGATTTATTTGACCTGTGTTAGATATCTACTTAAATATGAGGTAAATCATGCTTAGAGGTGCTTCATTCCCTCAAGTTCTCTATCAACAAAATCAAGAGAAGCAGTTCAGATCTAGATTAAAGATACACTGGGAGAAGCACAACCACCAGATCCAGGGAAATTATTATTATTCCCCTCTACTTGGCAACGGAATACAGAGTCCAGTTCAAGAGGGATGGGGAGAAAGTGGCGAGAGTCCAGAAAGGGGCTACCAAACTCTTCAAGGACTTAGAGACGGTGAATCCCAAGGGGAGATTGTGGGAGATGACTTTATTTAGCCTTGGGAAAAGAAGGCTAAGGAGACATACCATGGAACCTGACAACTACTACACTACATCACTAAACTATTCTCTCTAGTGGCTGATGAGGGAACAAGGGACAAGAGCCACAAACTGCAGTGTGGGAGGTTCAGACTGGACTGTAGCAAAACAATTTTTAGTGGAGGTATTGTTTAGCAGAGGAACAGATGTCCAGAGGGATGATAAAAATCTCCATTCTTGGAAGTGTTCAAGACTTGGTTAGACAGAGCCCTGGCTGACCTAGCCTGTTGATGAGTTAGTCCCACCTTGGTGGAAGGTTGGCTTAGAGACCTCAAGGTCTTGCCACCAACATTTCTATGGTAAATATCCTTCTTAGAAGACTAAGGGGACAAAATCTTATCCTAGGTCAGTCTGAGAAACAGTCTGAATTTGGTGGGGTTAGAATCAGGGGGAAGGCCAACAGGGCAGATGTTGTAGAAGTCTACTATAAGCCGCCCACTCAGGACAGAGGTGGATGAAATATTCTATAGGCATTTAGGTGAGATCTCATGATCACTTGCCCTTGTTCTTGTGGGTGACTTTAACTTCCCAGACATCTGCTGGAAATACAACACAGCAGAGCGGGACCAGTCACAGAGATTCCTGGAATGTGTGGCAGATAAATTCCTGACACAGCTGGTGAGTGAATCGACAAGAGAAGGTGCGCTGCTGGATCTCCTCTTTGTGAACAGAGAAGGGCTGGTGGATGATGTGGAGGTTGGAGGCCAGCAATCACGAAATAATAGTGTCCTCTATTCTTAGAGAGGCCAGGAGAAGGCTAAGCAGAACTGATATCCTGGACTTCCAAAGGGCTGACTTTGTCTTGTTTAGGCACCTGCTTGAAAGGATCCCTTGGGAGATGGTCCTGAAGGGTATAGGGGTCCAGGAAGGCTGGGCACTCTTTAAGAAGGAAGTGTTAGTGGCTCAGGAGCAGGCGGTCCCCAGGTGCAATAAGAGAAGCCAGCAACAGAGAAGACCACCCTGGCTGAACAGAGAGCTTTGGCTGCAACTCAGGGAGAAAAGGAGAGTTTACAGCCTTTGGAAGAAGGGGCTAGCCACACAGTGATTACAGAGAGGCTGTGAGGCTATGCAGGGTGGAAATCAGGAGGTCTAAAGCCCAGCTGGAGATTAATTTGGCCTCTGCAATCAAGGATATCAAGAAAAGTTTCTATAAGTATGTCAGTAGCAAAAGAAAGACCAGGGAGAGTCTCCATCCCCTGCTAGACACAGGAGGAAATACGGTAAGAAGTGATGAGGAAAATGCTGAGGTGCTTAATGCCTTCTTTGCCTCAATCTTTAATAACAAGACGTTGTATTGAGGGAATCCAACCTCCTCAGACAGAAGACAGAGACTGGCAGAACGACCTCCCCGCAATCCAGGAGACAGTCAGTGACCTGCTGCATCACACAGACACACACAGGTCTATGGGACCAGATGGGATACACCCGAGGGTGCTGAAGGAGCTGGCTGGGGTGCTCACCGAGCCATTTCCATCATTTACCAGCAGTCCTGGTTGACCGGGGAGGTCCTGACAGATTGGAAATTGGCCAATGTGACGCCCATATATAAGAAGGGTCGGAAGGATGATCCAGGAAATTACAGGCCTGTTAGCTTGACGTTGGTGCCCGGGAAGCTGATGGAGCAGCTCATCCTGAGTGCCATCATACAACACATGTGGGACAATCAGATGCTCAGGCCCATTCAGCATGGGGTTATGAAAGGCAGGTCCTGCCTGACAAACCTGATCTCCTTCTACGACAGGGGGACCTCCTTATTGGATGAGGGAAAGGCTGTGGATGTTGTTTACCTTGACTTTAGCAAGGCCTTTGACACCATTTCCCACAGCATTTTCCTGGAGAAACTGGCTGCTCGTGGCTTGGGTGGGCACACGCTTTGCTGGGTAAAAAAATGGCTGAATGGCCAGGCCTAGAGAGTTGTGGTGAATGGAGTTAAATCTGGTTGGCGGCCGGTCACGAGTGGTGTCCCCCAGGGCTCGGTGTTGGGGCCACTCCTGTTCAAAATCTTTATCAATGATCTGGACGAGGGGATCGAGTGCACCCTCAGTCAGTTTGAAGACGACACCCAGCTGGGTGGGAGTGTTGATGTGCTCGAGGGCAGGGAGGCTCTGCAGAGAGACCTGGACAGGCTGGAGCCATGGGCTGAGCCCAACTGGAGGAGTTTCAATGAGGCCAAATGCCGGGGGCTGCCCTTGGGCCACAACAACCCCCAGCAGCGCTACAGGCCTGGGCAGGAGTGGCTGGAGAGCTGCCAGTCAGAGAGGGACCTGGGGGTGCTGATTGACAGCCAGCTGAACAGGAGCCAGCAGTGTGCCCAGGTGGCCAAGAAGGCCAATGGCATCCTGGCTTGTGTCAGCAATAGCGTGGCCAGCAGGGACAGGGAAGGGATCTGACCCCTGTACTCGGCACTGGTGAGGCCGCCCCTCGATTCCTGTGTTCAGTTTTGGGCCCCTCACTACAAAAAGGACATTGAATGACTCGAGCGTGTCCAGAGAAGGGCAACGGAGCTGGTGCAGGGTCTGGAGCACAGGTCGTACGGGGAGCGGCTGAGGGAACTGGGGGTGTTTAGTCTGGAGAAGAGGAGGCTGAGGGGAGACCTCATCGCCCTCTACAGCTCCCTGAAAGGAGGGTGCAGAGAGCTGGGGATGAGTCTCTTTAACCTAGTAGAAAGCGACAGGACAAGAGGGAATGGCCTCAAGTTGCACCAGGGAAGGTTTAGACTGGATATTAGGAAGCATTTCTTTCCAGAAGGGGTTGTCAGGCGTTGGAATGGGCTGCCCAGGGAGGTGGTGGAGTCCCCATCCCTGGAGGTGTTTAAGAATCGGGTTGACATAGTGCTGAGGGATATGGTGTAGTTGGGAACTAGGTTAGTGCTAGGTTAACCTAGTCAGTGCTACGTTAATGGTTGGACTAGATGATCTTCAAGGTCTTTTCCAACCTAGCTGATTCTGTGATTCTGTGTTTGCAACTTTTCTCAAATGCTTATAGTAATTCTGTTCCTGTGTCTTTATTCACTCTTGACAATTCACACTTGATCATTTGCATTTTCAATTCCCCCTGCACCAGAGGAATATTCTTCTTTCAACCCACCAATGATTTGAGACTGATGTGAAGAAACTAAATAGAAATTCCCACAAGTAACTGATATTCAGTTTTGTCCCTTGCAATGACCAGGAATGCAGTGGTGGCTCTTACCTCAGGGACAGTTCAGCCCATCTCCAACAGAACTTTATAAACCTCACTGGTATCTTTCTTTATCCTTCTATTTTAACTGTGGTATGCAGTGGTAGCACAGATCAATGGGAACCCTTTTTGTGTTCATCTGGAGCTGCATATGGAAACCTGTTAAAACATGTAACAACTACCATAGTTTTGTGGTTTTTTTAACTAACACTGAGAGGTGGGAAGTATTTTTATCTATTCACACAGCTGTATGGTAAACCTCTGTAGGGATTTTGTCAGCTGTCCCTAAGCTTGTAGAGATGGGCATGTGTCAGCTTGGACTGAGCATGATAAGCAATGTGTAGAAGAAAGGTTAAAAGGTCATTTACAAGGTAATGGAAATTCTTCTGTTTTCTGAAGCATAATAATGAAATATTTTGATCTTGTTAGTATTGACAATAATAAGCTGCACAATTCTTGTTTTGTATTATACTGTTTTCTTAAACCACCCTTGTGTTATATGCATGCATGCACACATAAAACCATACTAAGAAATTTTATGCTGAGATTCCCACTAGTCAAAATGCATTAGAACTGACACCAGAGAAATGTGAAAACCATATCCTTTTTCAACTGATCAAGATCCAGAATGGAAATGTCTTCAAACACTGGGGATATATTTGCAAGGATTGATCTTGAAAGTTTTGTAACAAATGCTTAGATAAATATAAAACTCTGAAGTCTTTCTTTTCACTATTATGAGTAGCTATGTAAAGACTGACTTCTTTTAAGGCAGTAATTGAAATTAGGTGTGTGTATGGAAGCTGGATAGAAATGTCACACTGAAAAGATTAATAGCTAAAATGGAAGCTTCCTCAGATGCTAAATATTTAATTTCTACTCATGAGGATAGCTTTAGTGCTCATCATTTAAAGTTATTCCATCTCTGAGGTCACGGTAATTTTGGAAGTGCAGGAGCTCATGAACTTTGTGCTCATGTTTTAAAATGTCTTTGTGAAAGAGAACAATCAAGCTAAAACAAGCCCTTATAGCAAAGGCTGGGTAGAGAACAGTGGGTGGAGTGAAATCACATGAGAGTGGAACGACTAAGCACAAAAGCTAATACCACTGGTTTACAGTTCTTTCTCTCCTTGACTCTATTTTCCACAATTTTACTAATTTGCTTGAACTAAACTACACTAAAAGTAGGATGCTCAGGAATTGATTCACTGGGTATCTCTAGGGTCTATAACTCTATTCCAGTAAATGCTCCACATGCTGGAGCAGAAGGTGAGCAGCCATCCCTTCCACAACTCCCACCAGTCCCCATACCCATACTTGAGAAATGCTTTTGAGAAAAATGAGTGAATACTTATGGTTTAATATACTTTGTGGACATATGAAAAGCTATGATGTCTCACAGAGTGACAAAAAAAATAAGGATCCTTGAATACAGTGCACAAACCACAGCAGACTGACATAGTTTGAGGGGTGAATTCATAAGCCAAATATCTTGAGACTCCAACTACAAGTGGAAACAGAAACAAGTTTCAAAAATGCCATTTGCAGCTTGTTTCAACTAAAATATAGAATGGAGTAAATATTTCTAAACCTGTCATTGTATCCCTCTGGTGAAAAGATGTACCGAGTCTCAGGGCAGTTAGTTTGTCATCCAAAGTCCCTGTGTATTTTAATTCTTATGGGCCAAATTGCAATCAGCAGAGCCACAATTTTGGAACAACATGTTTACAAGGAAAAGTGCTATTTACCATGCTCAAGATTGCGATGCCATCTGCCATTTCAGTTTATGCAGAAGACCAGAGCCATGCAACTTCGTTATTAGAAATATTTTAATAATGGTTTTGTTTTGTGGCTGTGTTATGACAGCACAGTAGCATGAATGAGACAGAGATCCCAGTATGACTGGGAAAACACCTTCTAAGAGGCAGGACTCCCAACCTGGTATCCAGGTAAATATCCAGGTATACATGGCATGTTAAAATACTGGGTGCAGGTTTTTAGATGATACCAGAAGCAGTCTTGCTTCTCTAGTGTTGGAGCAAACTAGTCCTGATGAGAGCAGAGGTCTATTCTCTGGAGAAGACCATGGTCTCTGGCTGTGCTGCTTCCCAACCTCAGCATGGTTCTGCAGAGCCACTGTGAATGACACTCTCATCATGCAGCTATGGAGCAATGCAGGAACAAATCCTGGCTCCACTGAAATCACTGGAAGGTTAAAGGGGGTGGTTTTGATGGACATCAGTACATCCAGAATTTTCAAATACTTCTGGTTACAAACGCAGAACTCAGCCCTTCTATAAACAGAGACAAGTCACACAGACAAAATGGAAATCAGCAATGTTGTGCTGATCTGCACCAGTTCTGAATTTTGCTTTGGGATTTTCCCAGTTCTGAAAAACATAATGAATAGAGAGTTTGTGAATTTTATCTTCCATGAGGCCAATACTAATACGTAGCATGAATTAACCCATAAAGAAATTATACCTTTACTTCTGTAAAACACCATATGTGTGTGTATGTGAATGTATGAGCATGTACCTCCACCAGTTAGACAGATACTTATATTTAGCAGCCTAGCAGCCTGAAAAATCAATTTGTATGCAATGACCACCTCATATCTCCTAAATTCATGAAAGTTCTGGGACTGAGAATTCATATAGATTTTTTTTTTTAATACTATTTTAGGTTTTATTCCTAGGAATTGATTTCAGCAGTCATTTAGTACTATATATCATTAAAGTTGAGTAAAATCTACACAAGCAGTTCTTCTTTAACACAAATTAGTTGTAATATTTCTCCTTGATTAAGTATGACAGATATGCATTTTTACTGTTTGCCATCATGCAAGGGAGAAATCTATTAGAGGCTTTATGAATTACAAGAAATGAGAAAATGCCATTAATTCCTGGACTCCTGGATGATTAATACATGAAGTTTTGCACTGAATCAAATGAAATGATGAAACGTTGCATTTTGTATAACTCTGGTCATGGTTTTATGGTTGAAAAATATGCACTGCAAGATGCTGTGGTACCCTCCAGTACATATGGACAGTATGGGGTCAGCAATGAACATATCTGCCCTGTATCAAGGACATCTGATGAATTCGTACTCCCAAACTGCACATATTTAAAGGGAACAAACCAAAAAAAAGAAATAGCAGGTAGTTTGAACGAACCAGAATAGGAAGTTGAGCAAATGTGAACAATATCCTTTCTGATAAGAACTGCAAACCAGTGGTGGTATTGACCCTAGCTCATGAAGATGATCGCTCTGAATTTCCAAAGGAATTCAGAAAGTGTTAGAATCTGAGGCCTAGTAATTGTAGCTCTGATATAAAATGAAAATTGTGATTTAAAAAAAAATTATTTCTAAGGAGACCAAAGGAGACATGTTAGTAGATGCTTGTGAGTTTCTGAAAATCAGGTGATTTTAGGGTTGGACTAGATGATCTTCAGGGTCTTTTCCAATATAGATGATTATGTGATTCAGTGATGGGGTGTTTCAAGCTACACTAACCAAAATTAAGCAACACTGGTTTCAGTCTGTAGGAGAATATGAACACCTAGTGAGAGCCTAACTGCATTTCTTTATGTAAAATTTAAAAATGTGAAGTCCATTTAGCTCTTTATATCATTCTTGGGGCACAAAGGATGGAATTAATATGGCCATGCATAGATAGTTATTGTGTATTGTGTAGAAATCTTTACCTCAGATAGTCACACAGAGCTCCTTCTGCAGTCTTTGGAGGCTCAATACTTCATGGAGAAATCTAAGCAGGAGTTGCTTCAGAGAGTCCCATATCTCTCCATTGACTGTAAAGTGGACATCAGGTAGCTAGTTCAGATCAAGAGACTTGAAGTCAGAGAATCAGAGAACTGGTTGGAAGGGAACTTAAGGATCATCTAGTGCCAACCCCCCTACCATGGGTTCCACTAGACTGAATTGCTCAGAGCCCCATCCAACCTGCCCTTGAACATTCCAGGGAGGGGGCAGACACAACTCTGAGCAACCTGTTCCAGTGCCTCACCACACTCACACTGAAGAACTTCTTCTTTACATCTGATCTATACCTACCCTCTTTCAGTTTAAAGCCAGTAACCCTTGTCCTATTACTACATGCCCTTGTAAAAAGTCCCTCCCCATCTTTCCTGTAGCCCCCTTTAAGTACTGGAAGGCTGCTATAAGGTCTCCCCAGAGCCTTCTCTTCTCCAGGCTGAACAAGCCCAACTCTCTCAGCCTGTTCTCATAAGAGAGGTGCTCCAGCCCCCTGAACATCTTCATGGCCTCCTCTGGACTCATTCAAGCAGGTCCATGTCCTTCATAAGTTGGGGGTCCCAGAGCTGAACACAGTACTCAGGTGGGGTCTCACAAGAGCAGAGTAGAGAGGCACAATCATCTCCCTCAACCTGCTGGCCATGCTTGTCTTGATGTAGCCCAGGTCACAGTTAGCTCCCTAGCACTCTAGCACTAATGTACCTTTCTTTTTTTTTCCCTTGACATTCCCGGTCAGATTTAATTTGATCAGGGATTTGGCCTTCCTAACCTGATCCCTTTCTACTTGGACAACTTCTCTTCATTCCTCCCAGGTTACCTCTCCTTACTTCCAACCTCTGTAGGCTTCCTTTGTGTGTTTAAGTTTGTCCAGGAGCTCCTCATTCACCCTCAAAGGCCTCCTGGCACTTTCTTTTTGTTGGCATGCATTGCTCCTGAGCTTGGAGGAGGTGATCCTTGAATATTAACCAGATTTCTCCTTCCCTCTTCTCTCCAGGGCTTTATCCCATTCTACTCTACCAAGCAGATCCCTGAAGAGACCAAATTCTTCTCTCCTGAAATCCAGGATAGTGGTCTTGCTGTGCACCCTCTTCACTGCCCCACAGATCTTGAACTCCACCGTTTCATGGTCACTGCAGCCAAGGCTGCCCTTGAGCTCCACATTCCCCACCAGCCCCTCCTGGCTGGGGAGAACAAGGTCCAGCATAGCACCTCTCCATGTTGGCTCCTCTATCACTTGGAGAAGGGTGTTATCATCTACACATTCCAGGAACCCCCTGGATTGCTTTTGCCCTGATGTGTTGTCCCTCCAACTGATACTGGGGTGGTTGAAGTTCCCTACAAGGGCCAGGGCTTGTAGACATGAGGTTTCC
>NW_020799091.1:16793810-16868026 GCF_003259725.1 Athene cunicularia | reverse complement strand
GCGCTCCCTGGGGCTGCCCCTTGCGCGGGTGGGGGGTGCCTGCCCTCACTCCTGGCCCTTCCCACACCTGTCAGCCGCTCTCTCCGGGGAGAGGTCCCGGCTCCTGGCGGGTCCCCTCTCTCCCCTGGGGTTTCACCGGCTCAGGATCCCCCCTCCCCACCACCCCCATACCCCGCAATACGTCGCTCCGCTGTGCAACGTGCCTGTACCAGAGCTGATCGCCTTGGCGAGTGTCTGCAGAGATAGACCCTTCCTGTAAGATCTGCAAATGCCTCATTTATTATTGTTGAATTTCTCTAAACCCCTGAAAGGCCGTTACTACCATACCTAGAAATTCATCAGTTCTGTTAGTCCTAGACACTGAGTACTCCTAATCCCGGACTAAATCTGTGCTAGGCACATGGTTCAATAGAGAGACACTCAAATTTAGGTAACTACACGTGCATCAATATAGACAACAGGCAACACAGTCAATAGCAGAGGCCAGAGAATGACTCAGCCATCCCCTAGAAAGAAGAGGTATAATGGTTGCCTACACATCGGTACTGAGCATCTTCTTAAGCACTGGGGAGTACCCATCTGACTTCCAGCTGCCACTGCTGAAGGGGAGGCCTCCCTGTTGTCCTGTATCTTATCTGCCATCCCTGTGCAGACGTCTAGGATGCCCTAAGGCATCACAAGTGTCATTTACTTAAACTGCTAAATAAATCCCTCGCTTAGATGTCTAGGGTGAACTGAACTAAGCACTGTGCAGAATGATAACTAATCTGTGAGAAAGGTGTTTTAACTTTCTCTTATTATTTTGAGGTCTTAAGTTTAAATACTCTCACAAAAGTGGGGCATCATCCACTGAAAAGGCTTCATTTATCCATTCTGCCTCCTCTGGCTTTATGCTGTCTTTGTGCACCCATAATTCTTCCCAGGCTTGAGTAAACCAGGAACAACGTTTAATAGCTTCAATAAGGATGGACCAAATCATTGCTAACTGTCTGACCACCTCTGAGTAAGCACAGCAGGAAGCTGTTGTCCTCACAGTTAGGACTGGTACCTGTGTTTAGCAGCGATGTCATTAACTATTTGAACAGATTCCTAAGAGATGCAGTGATCTGCTACCATTTCTGACACCTTTATGTACAGCCTGAAGTGACCTTTCTTCTTAAAAATGTGCCTAGCTCAACAAGACATGAAGGGCTTGTTACAGCAATTATTAGTTAGCATTCAGTGTGTCATGCAGGAGGCTGGAGTAGATAATCATAATGGCTCCATCTGACCTTAACAGTTTCTGAAATCTTTGAGCAGCTCGTGGATAAGAATCAGATTAAAATATACAGATGGCTGTGAGCAGAAGTTACTCTCTGACCTTCAGCTCCATGCATGGATCAGAGTTATGGCAAAATTCATCATAGTGTAAGACTAAAAGGTTTAGGTGGGACAAGACACCATGTCTTGATTTAAACTAGCAGAAAAGGCATAAATTGCCTGTAGAACTGAAACTGTTGGGGGGGGGTTGGTGGTTTGTGGGTTTTTTTTGTCCCAAATCTGCTAGTAAATATACTGCAGTAGATGCAAAAACTATTTCCCTCTTTCTTAGTTTCTGTTTCATTACAAGTGAGAAACTGGGAGCACTGGAATCCAATACCATCTGCCCAGAGGCAACACTTTGCTCAGCTACTGAATGAAATGTCACCTCACATCAGCTCACATTATCAACCTCAGCTGAAAGAATAGTCCTTCACTGAGAAGCTGTTCATACATTTCCCCAAGTATTCAAGTTTTAGCTTTCCTAAAAAAGTTATTAGTGGTGTGAAATACATTGTATTCATAAGTCAGTCTGTGAAATGACACTGATATGACAAACTGTTTTCCATATAACTCAATTCTCCTTCTCATGATTATTCCTGTTAATTTTGTTACAGTCTCTAAGAGCCTACAGGAGCTCACAGTGCCAGGTGCTGTACAAACACAGGACATAAAGATATCTCCAAGGCAATCAGAAAGGTCAACAAGAGTCAATGGAGGATGCAAGAAAGTATTATCAAATAGGAAGAAAAATTGATTGTGGCTGTGGCCAAGTGGTTGGAGCACATCAGTAGCTAGTGTGAAGCTACTGTGAGCCCAATGGGAAAGAAGAGATGATGAAGGCATAAGAGAAGGAACCTGGAGGTATACCTCTTTATTACACAAAGACTGCCCCCAAATGCAGAGGACAGCAGGGATAAATGTATGAAAACACATACTTGAAAGGTGTCCAAGTGAGAAAAGGATGCTTGCAGCAGGGGAAGGTCTGGTGGTAACTGAGATGGGATGCAGAACTGACCTTTCAACACAAGGGTGAAAGTAGTCCATTAAAGAAGTCAGAAAAAAAGGTGAGTAGGCTGGGTTTGCTGTTGTTCTGGACAGGGGTCTGCCAAGGATTTAAAACAGAGAATACCATGGTCAATGATAGGAAAATTATTTTTTTAACTCCATGGTGCTTGGTTGCCAGCAGGGTACTTAGAGTACTAAGACAGTACTTAGCAGAGCACGTGATGGAAAAAGAAGATAGAAATTGCCCAAAGGAGTTTCAGTTACTCAGGAACCTTCACACAACTAACAAAATGTTGCTGCATCCAAATATTGATTATTTTCCATTGATCTATTCCTAAATCCTGTCACTTCTGTTTCTTGTATTTATAGCTATGTTGGAAAAACAAAACAGGTGCACACAAAAATATCTTGAGCAGCCTTGTATCACAGGCACATCTTGAACCCTGACCCATTACTCTACCCCATAAGAGGGAGCAATTCTGCCTGAAATAACCTTGTTCTGGGTCACTCTCCAGCTGTGAAGGATCCTGTCCCTTCCCAGAGACATGAATCACAGAAAACAGTATATTTGTGAGCAACAATGTGCTAAGGGCTAGACTTTGCCATGGATGAGAGGTCTCCAAAGAGAGAGCTTGCCTCTGTCTCACAAAGCTGATCCAGGGCAGCTGAAGATCTGACTTGGTGCTCTAACATTGTGAAATTTCATACACTTCTCTGGGGATGAAATTTTTTTGCATTCAGCATAGATTCTTGCTGTCTCCTCCATTGCTCCCTGGTTTGCTCCTCACTTTATTTTGGATTCATTTTACCGATGGATTTTGACTTTCTGAAGTTTATTTTGTCATAGCATAATGTCTTCTTTCTTCTGGGCTGCCTTCCAAACACCGGTTGTTGAAATTGGCTCCTAAATTTTAATTAAAGGAACCTTTTGTTTGGCCCATAAATTAAAATGTTCTGAGTTCCTTTTTCTCCTGTCCACTTCAAGGCATCAAGCCAAACATAAAATACTAAAAACTGACCAGACATATCCTTCTCTCTTTCCTCTGTGCTCAAGTGCCTCCACTAAGAGAGAGAGCTACTGCCAGCAATGTCCCTGCCACAGTCCTGTGACCTCCCATTGGAAATACTCTCTCCAGAATGGCTGACCTCATGGCAGGGCAGTCACATCAATGAGAGCACATCAGCATATTAACTGAGTGACAACCTGGATTTCACTGTCCTGCTCTTGAAATCCTGGAAAGACTGGAGTGGATGTGCACTGTCATACACATTTGTCAGTTGAGTTGAAGTTGTGTTAAACATTTCGTCCTGCTCACAGGTTAGACATTAGGACACATGATAAATCATGATTTTAAAAACTTTTCAGGCATCTTGATTTGAAAGAAAAAGGGACAAATAGCAAGAAAAACACCTCCTCTCCTCTTTCCATCTCCCTCTGTTGGGCATCTTTAGCTGTGTGAAAGAGATTTTTCAAGAAGGCTATCAACAGCTGAAAGATTAAAGAACATCCACACACAGGATAGCTGGTGCTTAACGAGCTATCCATCTGAGCACAGGGAGCTCATCACCTCCATAAATCCCCCCAGTGCCTTTGCTGGCTGCACAGGCACGACCTCAGGGAAGAAGAGTTTGTCTCTGCAGCCCCAGGTCACATCCTCGATGGTGCTGAGTCTCCCTATTTCACCTTCCTTTTTTCTTCCTGAGGGTTTTATACCTTCCCATGATGGGGTTTTTGTCATGAACTCTTGAGCTGGTAGGGACTTCATCTCAACCAGCCTACATCTGCCTGTGGTGTCACCTTGTGTCCTTTCCTGTCTCTGCTCTACAGATGTCCCATGGGTCCTTCTGACAACTGTGCAGTCCCTGCAGCAGCCTGAGCAGCTACACAGCTATGAAGGCTGTATCAGAGCTGGAATTTGGGGTCTTGGGCACAGGTTGTTGACACTAGGGTGGGGTGAGGAGGTGATGGGCAGGGTTGCAGGCAAAGGTTTACATCCCCAGTTTTGCAAACTGCATTCAAAACAATAAAGCCAATGCCAAAGAAATAAACACAGTAGTGTGTGGCTGAGTCAAAGCCTGGATCTTTCATAGGAAAGAGCAATACTTAGTATTTATTTTAGAAAATAACAGTTTACATCCTGACATAAGGAGGGCACTAGGATCTGATAACAGAGTAAGTTTCAAGCATCTTCAACCCAAGTTTTCATCCAATCCTAGCCATTATCTCTTCTCCTTGCTCTCTTCTCTGTTTCTAAAGTTATGTTATTTAACACAGAATATCAGATACCTTACCAGCACTGTAAACTTCAGTGACACTTGAGTGGAAAGCAGTCTGGCCCAGTTTATAGAGTATGAACATGGTTTGGCAGTCAGTGCCAACTGAGCCAATTTTAAAGCTTTGTGGGATGAGCCACAACACAGACCAGGGAAGGACCTGAAGAGGAGGAGAAGGATGGTTACATTGAAGAGCTGGTAAGTGTCACAATGACTGTCCATGTGCGGTCCCATCAGATTTATCTGTGCGCTTCAGTGAAGAAGCATACCTGGCTCTCAAAGGTATGGCTGAGATAAGATTGTGTCTGGAACTTCACATCTAAGCCATGAAGACGGGTACCACCTGAGACACTGCCAGAATTACATCTTCTGCAAGCCCCATGAAAACAGGCTTTAAAACCTTTGAAAAACATGAGTGCATTTGGCCTCACTAGACTTTTTGGAGTGACAAGGATGAAGGTACCTTTCTGAGATCAAGACAGTGTGATACAATGTGATTTTAATTTTCGAGGAGTTTCAGAAGACACAACATAATAAATTATAATTTGTATCTACTGAACGAGGCTATGTCCCTGGAGCAAAAAATGTATGTGATCAGATGAAGTATCATGATGTCTGTACAGAACAGGGGTGAAATAAAGCTGCACACTTTAAATTTTGGAATTTTCATGCTTTGCAACCTCCTGCTCTTTACATGCCTTTGTAATATTACTGCTAGGGCTGTGAAGCTCTGGAGAGACCACTATCTGCACTACCATTGATGCTAACTCCTGCCTGGCACAAGTGCCTCTGCACAGGGGCAGACTTCAGCACTGTGAGGGTTAGTGATCTCTCAGGGTGCAGGCAGCAGAGTTGTCATTCTGACTGCTCCAGTGTAAGAACAGAAAGACCTACAGGCACTCTTCTTTTATAGTACAACTTGTCTCCACATCCAGCTGTAGCTGTTGAAGACCTGAGGAGGAGGGAAGCTTTCCCCCTCTTGGAGAAGCAAGTGTGCCAGATGTGCTGATGGGAGTACTGTGGCTATTCTAAAGCTGTCCACGCATCAAGTTTCAGTGAAGTCCATGATCAGGGATGAGTCACACCTAATCACAACATCAGACCTTGCAATTAATTTACTCCTTACTAATCTTAGTGTGACATTATAACTCAGCATGCTGGAAATGTTACCTCACAAGAAAGTTTTGAGCCTATCAGTCACTGATCTGTCTGAAGGTCAGCAGATGTTAATTGATTTTTGCCAAGCATTTCCCTTCTCCATGCAGTACTGTTCTAGGCCAAGGTAAAGGAGCTACTATTCCCACAAGCCTCAGTGGCAGATATTTGCTATAGCGTTCACAAGAATTGTACAGTTATTTCTCCATCCCTTTATCAGGAACACTTTTTTTTTTTCTCCAGGACACTCCTCCCTGCCAGGTTCTGCCTAGGACAAGATGGAACCGAAAGAAACAAATGGGAGCAAAAGTACAGTGTTTACACAAGAACAATAATGTCCATTGAAAGGAATAATTTGAATTGCCGCAAAATAAAATGGGTGTAATAAAATGCTGTGAGCATGTACATACATACACACACACACCTACACTTATGGACACATATATAAAATCACAGAATTTTTGAGGTTGGAAGGGACCTTTGGGGTTTTTCTATTCCAGTCCCCTTGCTCACAGTATGGTCACCTAGATCAGGTTTCTTAGGAGACTGCCCATCCAGGTTTTGAGTATCTCCAAGGATGAGACTCCACCATCTCTCTGGGCAATCTGTTCATGTGTTCAATCACTCTCACAAGAAAAAAATTATGTTTAAATGGAATTTCTTGTATTTCAGTTCATGCCCATTGCCTCCTAACCTGTCATGGGGCACCCCTGAGAGATTTGGCTCCATCTTCTCTACTGCCTGCCATCAGGTTTTTATGCATATTGATAAAACCCCCTGAGATTTCTCTTCTCTAGGTTGAGCAGTCCCTGCTCTCTCAGACCCTACTTGCACCAATCTCTTACTCATTTTTGTGGTGCTTCACTGAACTCACTCCAGTATGTCCAGGCCTCTCCTGTAGTGAGGAGCCAAGCACTGAACCCAGCACATGTGCTTCATCAGAGCTGAGTACAGAGGAAGGAATACCTTCCTTGTCTTGGTGATGACGCTCTTCCTAACGCAGTCCAACCATCTGGTCTATCAACCAGTCCTCCCAGTTTTGTGTCATCTGCAAATTTGCTTAGGCTGTGCTCTGTCCAGTTGTACAGGTTGTTACTGAAGATGTTAAACAATGTTGGCTCCAGTATCATTCCCTGGGGTACAGAGCTAGTTACTGGTCTCCAGCTAGACTTCATGCTGCTGACTGCAACTCTCTGAGCCCAGCAGGTCAGCCAGTTTTCAGTGCTCTTCACTGTTCATTTATCTAGCACACACTTCATCGGTTTGTCAATGATGATGTTATGGGAGACAGTGTCAAAAGGCTTGCTAAAGTGAAAATAAACAACATCCACTGGCCTCTCCTCACCCACCAAGCAAGTCATGTCCCTGTGGAAGGCTATCATCAGGCCAGTCAAGCCTGATTTCCCCTTTGTAAATCCATGTTGACTACTCCCAGACTCCTTCTTGTCCCTTTTATATATATATATATATATATATATATACACACACACACACAAACACACATATATACAGATATATACATATAGGTATACACACACACATATATATTAAACATAAGAGTTCAAATTATTCCACACACATACATGATCCAAAAGTGCCTAGGCCTTAGGCATCATTGCAGAAAATTATTTAAGAAAATTTGCTTACCCTAAAATGAAGTTAAAAAACCCTCAACAAAACAAACCAGCCAACAAGGTGTTATCATGAGGAGAAAAATTGGGCAAGCCAATGAGTCTAGATAAATATAAAGTATGTCAGCATGCAGAATAGCATATTCTAGCTGTCCCATCCAAAGGAGACAGCACATGTGAACCATGAGCTGGACTCAAAGGCTAGTGCCAGTAGAAGGATCCCCACACAGGAGATGTTAGCTCTCCAGGGCAGGTTTTACTCTGACATCACTGGCAACAGCTTTGCACAAGCAGTAGGGTTCCAGTCTGATCTGCTCTTTGCAATGTTATTGGTCATTTCTTGGAGTGTATTAGCCTTGGTTTCAAGATAATTAATTCTATAGATGGTACCAGCAGATGACTCCAACCTGCCTTTGCTCTGATACAAATGTGTGCACATGTCTTTGAAAATTGGAAGCATTATACAACTGCAAAATAGACCCAGATTTTAATGCCCCAAGATTCAGTCAGAACATAGTGTAATTCTTATTGCTGCAGTTCCCCAAATGCTTGAACAGTTCCTTTGCTCTTTTGATTTTATAGGCTTAGAGATTTCTCCAGGGTTTTCCCTTGGCATCAAACTCCAGAAGCTCTCTGAGGTCTGAGCACAATAAGAGCACCTGAGCTGGTCACTGCTCAGCTGCACATCTGCTGCTCTGGTACTCAGTCTACTTCTTTTGTTGAAACTCCACTTCCAAACTGCATGCAAAATGTCATCTGTTTTATTTACTTATGCCTTTCTTTACAGACCATACAAGGATATATAGGCTCAAAAGTTTCATGCCTGTCGTTTATTGTTATCAGCAGCAGAGCAGATACTGTAATCTAGGAGTGT
The DNA here is from genome assembly GCF_003259725.1 of Athene cunicularia. NCBI lineage: Eukaryota > Metazoa > Chordata > Aves > Strigiformes > Strigidae > Athene > Athene cunicularia. Next base: position 16,859,785 of record NW_020799091.1, on the reverse strand, counting down.
CCTGCTCACTATTCCAGTCTGATCTTAAGCCAAAAAAATACTCTAAATCAGGTGGCCAGTTTGTGATGATGAGGGAGGTCCAAGATCAACTTGGGAAGTCAATCTGCAAGTCACCATCAGGTCCAGGGATTGCCAGGCACCTGCTTGAGGACAGGGGTGGGCTTAGGCCAGACCAGGACATGGGCACGTGGATGAGCAAGACTCTGGAGCCCAGGGCTGGGAAGGGCAGGACTGTGGGAGCTGGAGACCAGCCCTGCTGCGTCATCACTGTGGCAGGGACTGATGGCCCTGGGGAGCTGACATGGGGTCCTGGGCCCTGGGCAGGGTTGGGGGAGCCCTGTGGAGGGGATCAGAGTCACTGAGAACTACTGGCACATGCAGGGCCCTGACATACACTTCTCTAGACAAACCTGCTGTGCTCTGCTTTTGTTTTCCAGAATACTGTGATAATCAGTTTATGGTAATAGTTTTAATTAAGTCAATTAGGCAAAATTAGAGGAGTACCTTAAATGACAGGAGAAAATTATTTACCTTATTCTACTGCCTGAGGACTCCTAAATGCACAAGTAAGTAAATATGTTTAAATGCAACCGACAGTGTTTGCAACAAGTGAAGACATGAAGAATGCTGATTGAGTGCATAAATCATTTCATTTCCATTCAGTCATTCCAACCAAAGGGAATGCTGCAAGTGAACAATCTTTATTTAATAGACTTAGACCAGCATCATAAAAGTCCAGAAGAGATGGGCAGTGCCTGTGAGTTTGGAGGAGTGGAGCAGAGCTCTGCTCAGTGCTGGCACTATGGGGCTGTATAAACCTGTTTGTACCTGGGAAAAGCACTCATGAGGCAGGTTTTACATCAAGAGTTAGCCTGGTTCATTTGCTTGGTTTTTGCTCTGAGTTAAAGCTGTGTCAAGGTGAAGTTTTGGCAGTAATAACTCAACTGCCTATGCCCTTTGGAAAGCTTTATTGTAGGCAAAAATGTGGAAATGAGAACTAATACTTCCTTCTGACTTCAGGGGAATCAGCATGAAAAAGGTATATTGTCAAAGTAGCCCCTGTCTTGAAATATTGCAAAAGCCAAAACTGTTCTTTATGTCAGTAAACATTTTAGGGCTGTAGCTGGGATGTCTGAAACCCTATAATTAAAAAGTCTGAAAATATTTCAAGAGGTCAATAGGTAAAGGGCTTCCATCCTATCACTCTGTACGTCAGGGATGGTGATGGACCCTCCTTTCTGGCACATCACATGGCAGGACTACAGTTCAAATGGAAGGAGTGAGGTTCCTTCCATTCCTTTTCCCACCTACATCTGCATCCTGCCCATTAAACTAAGTGTCAGTGGGAAATATTCAAAAAGGTTGTTTCCTCCAAGTGGAAGCAGGTCATTCTGGTAATGATCAGGTTTGAAAAGAGTACCACTTCCAGTGCACAGAGACAAATGGCAGTGGTACAAGGAGGAAAAATGTGTCTATAAACATAAAAATACAGACATTTGTGTGCCATATAATGTTATCAAAGCAAGTAAATAAAATTTATTGCAGTACATAAAAAGTGGTTTGAATCACTCTTATTAGAGTTGATGCACATTCCTTTAAGTCATTTTTGTTTCAAGAAGATACCAATCATGACCGTGTGCTCTAGTTACTGAACGAAAGAGACCAAAATAAAAGTTCCCTGAAGTTTCCAAAGCACATAGTAACAAATACACAAAAGGTGTATTTAGCTGGGGCCATGCTTCTCAAGGTGGGTATAGATGGATCTGTAACAGAGCATTAAGGATCTGGATATCCCAGTCTAGCTTTACAGGACTCAAGGAACCCCTCAAAACCTTGGTGATGATCCTAGCATTGTTTGGGATATACATATGGAAGACAAGAGCTAAAGGAACACCGTTTTGAACAGAACACTGGCAGGAATCCATAGCCCACATCCTCAAAGAACTTTTTATGTGCTGAAAGTCTCTTTTGTATATCACAGAGTTTTCAAAATTACACCTCTAAACCCATAGGTAGCAAAGGTTTGGAGATGGCTCATGCAGACAGGCCTAAGCCCTGACAATATTCCAGAGCAATCTGTCCTTGGGGATTTTCAGGACACAACAGGATGAAGCCCTGGGCAGCTTAGTCTGACCTCAGACTGAACCTGCTCTGAGCAAGCAACTGGACCAGAGACCTCCTGAGCTCCCTTCCAATCTGAATTACTCTGTGATTCTATGATGACCATGGCTACATGGGGTATAAGAGGCTGAGCATTTAACTGGGCATCTGACCATACTGCAGCATGTTCAGTGGTACAGACTAAATGCAACAGCCTCTCCTTGGTGTACACTTGAGGTTTCTTACTGTCGTGGTAGCCCCTTTATGGACACACTCAAATTTCTCCTCAACCATCTTGAAGTGGGGAGCCCAGAACTGGACACAGGTATAACCTCAGCAGTGCTAAAGAAAAAAAGGAATGATAAACTGCCATGGACCATGATCCTCTTAATGTAGCTTAGTTTGCCTGATTAACATTGTTGGCTCATACTCAGTTTGGCATTCACTGTAACCCCCAGTCCATTTTAGAAGGAGAGCAACTCAGCCAGTGCTCAGCCTGTACTGATACATGGGGTTATTTTGCCCACCAGCAGAACTTTTCACTCCTGCTGGTTTTTGTAAAGTTTTTCTTGGCCTAATCACCAAGATTTTTCTGGACTGAACCTCTGCCACTGAGCACATCAATCACATAACTAATTTAGTATCATCTTCAAAATTGCTAAGGGTGCAATTTTTTCATCATCCATCTTACATTACTAGATGATGTTATATTATCATCCAGATCTCTGGTGAAGTTATTGAATGATATGGGCTTTGGTAACAGTAACCCCGATAACTGCACTTGTTACTGGCTCCCAAAAGGATACTAACAACTGTTTACTACCCTTCCCAGAGAAGTCTGATGAAGGTTACACTTTGTGCTGGGACATGCCCAGACCAAATGTGAGAGCTGGAATGGGGGGACAGAGATTCTACCCTTCACAATGGACCTCAACCTCAGTGTTGTGTTAGGTTAAAGCAACCACCTATTTATGTCTAAAAAGATGCTTACAAGCTCTAGCCTGGATTGCTCAAGTTTGGATTTCTTAAATCTGGACACTGAGGAGGAGGTTTCTCTTTATCATAGTAAGTGAAAACCAACAAAAAGACCAAAGAAAAACACAACAGTAAACCCTAAGGGATGCAGCCCAGGTGCCTAGAGTGCTCCAGCAACAGGTGTTCTGTTTACTTTAATTTAACATCTTTGACCACCTGGCAGTGTAGGTAGGAAATACTTTAATCACATGTGTAAAGGAGTCTGAACTGGGAGGTTATACAGCCACAATCATAAACATAAAAGAGCAATGTAATATCCTAGCAGGATTTCAGGAGGTTAGGAATACAAATAGGGATTAAGGTGAGATCCAGTCTGGAAAAATACAAGATAAACACATCTAAATAAAAACATAGCTGTTACTGGACTCAGTATCTAATAAAAGAAAACAGATGGCCTAAGAATATTTGAGTGACCTCAGGACAGTTGGGTGGATTAGCTGACTGTCTAAAGTCTCTCCTACCTGTATATTGCTGTGACCCCTTTTTCTCCTCACTTTATTTCTTCTTTCTGCTTCCTTCTGTCTCCAGCTGCTTTCTGTTGGGGAAAAAAAATATGCCTTAGCCAGCTAACACTGCACTTTTAGCAAAAGTGTTGTGAGCCTTGGATCAGAGAGGAAGCTAAAAGCAGTGGTTAGGCAGCTCAACACTTGACATTAGCATGAGGTATAAGTAAAACAGAGTGCAAAACAGGTATTTCTCCAAGAGCAAAATTATAAAGAAACAGTACGAGAGAAGAAAGCTACTTTATGTCATGACTATCTTCTTCTTTGCCTTTTTGTGGATGTTTGCCTCCTTCTTGAAGGAAGCAGAATATTAGAGCAAAATCAGCCCATTTCAGTTAGCCTTTAGACTTTTCTCCACAAAGTCTAGTGCTGTCAAAAAACCTCAAATAAGGACATTTTTTCTTACAAAAAACTTCCTTGAGCTGAAGGTAAAAAAAGGAGCACTGAATAAAAGAACTGCATAAAGCATCGATGGAATTAATGTCTCTATTCTTTTCTGTATCTGTAATAAAGGATTTACAGTACTTCAGTGTTGTTCAAGGACTGAGCTTCCTGTACTCAACCCCCAAGCTTTGTTTCACTGTTTAATGCAGTATAACGACAGGGCTGTGTTTGTACCTTTGCCTCTTTATTTCATTAAATACAAAGCTAACCCAATCCCTGCGGGTAGCTTCTTATACATTCAGAAACCTGCTACCAGGCAAGTGGGGCAAACAAAAGGGAGAAGAAATCTTCAGCCTTTTGATAAAGGTAAAAAGCATCCAGGAAGTTTAAGTGAGATACATTCAGCTGTGAAAGAAGAGCCAGTTTCATGGCTGTGAGGAGAAATTGTGAAGGGAAAGTGCTATGAAATGACCAGCAGTTGCTGATGCCATCAGGCCTGAAATAAGCACCAACAAGGTGATGCCAGGATGCTCAATCTGTCTGTCTCCTTCTGTCCATGTCTGCCTGTCCCCTCACCAGCCAGGGAAAGCATCCACCTGCTCCCACCTCAGCTGCAACCTGACCCTCATGGCATGGTCAGAAGAGCAGGTCTGGGTGACTGTACTGCTCCAGCTGCCATCAGCAAGCATGGGGCTGCCTGGCACATCCCCCAGGTGACTGCCTGTCATGGGATTTGCACATCTTGTCATCCCTTTCACAGAATCATAGAATCATTTGGGTTGGAAGGGACCTTTAAAGGTCAACTAGTCCAACCCCCCCCCTGCAATGAGCAGGGACATCTTCAACTAGATCAGGCTTCTCAGAGTCCTGTCCAAACTGACCCTTTCTGGTTCTTGACCCTCCTTTTGCTACTTGATACTTCCCAGACTCCAGCCTCCCCCCAGTTACACAGTCTGTTCCTGAAGCCCTTTCCCCTTGGTGCCAGTTCTGCCACATCCATACCCAAACATAGGTTTTTTGACTCATTCACCTGGGTAATCTTGACCTTGCATGGCATAGCTGACATGGTCACCTATTGGCGCTGGTGTTGGTCTCACCCAGCTCTACTCCTCAGAGGCCTCCAATATACTTCCAATGACCTGCAGAGTTTGGATGTTTCTAACATACCCACCCTTTGCCACCTCTGTGGCCTGCACATCCCTCTTGGCAGTGTCACTGCTGTCACATTCTCATTTGGGTTTTAGCTGAGTCGGTTTATCCTCTCATATCCAGGAGCTGAACTTTACCCCTAAGCATGACTTCTGCATACCACTGTTTGTGCTTAGTGAATTCTCTTTCCCTATATGAATGTCAGGGGCTAGCTACTGGAAAATAAAACTCCTGTAGGGTTGTCCTTAAAGGGCAACTGTGGAAATCTAGAAAATGAAGGGTCTAGGGACAACCTCAGAGAAGAAATGGGTTAAATATAAGGACTTGTCTCTGAAAGGTACGGAATGACGGGCTTTCCTCTGGGTACTTATTGCCTGAAAAGGCTGGGTATTTTTAACCTGACCTTCACAAATGGGCAAATAGGCTCATGGGAGTTTAGTGAAATATTCCTTTGCTTTCTTTTCCCACTCTTTAGGGCTTGGATTAAATATCTTGCAGATTTGTAGGCATCAAAACTAATAATTCTTCACAGCACTAAGAGGATAACTTATGCCTAAAGATTTTACAAGGTTTTAGTGATATTAATAAATTGAAACTTTTGAAACTGGCTTCTTATCCAGAACATATAAGATTTATTAAGTTAAATATGGTTGTGTCTGCATTTTACATTGGAAAGAACCCAAGTAGAGAGGCTGTAAATGGTGTATCAGAGGTATCTGCAAAGAGCCACGTTCCTGCAGGGAGGGACAGCACCTGGGCCCTGGCTACAGTCTCCATCCTCTTTTGTAGAACCAGTCTTTCTCCCCAGTTACACAATATGTATAGTTTTTCCCTAGTGATCTGAAGCAACACTTTTGTTCAGTCACCTAGACATGGGCTTGGGATGCTCAGCCACAGCCCTCTCTTCCTCCCATAGACCATCCGTCACCTGCAGATCTGGGCAAAGAGCTGGCAGACAATTCCCTTGGCTCAGAGCACAGTCGAGCATGTGATGAGAAAAAGGACAGAGAAGCTGTTGGGAAAAATGAGAGTCACAAGCAGGTATGCGGCACCCCAGAATATTTCATTATTTGATATGTAGCCATTTCCCTGACAGGTGTCATGCTGTTCTTTGGAAAAGAAACCAGTAGGAGCAGGTTTTATTAATGGTTATCAGGAGCCCCTTCACTTTATCAGCACTTAACAAGGTGTAATCTCATCCAGGGACCATGCGTGGGACTACGCATCAGCAGCACAACTCATCTCCCAAGAAGGGGATGTCCCATGGTGTCTGCGCACACCCTATGCCTGTACACATAAATCCAGCCATGTGACTGCCAGAAGATCATGGTGTGCAGCTCTTGAAAGATGTGTGTGCACAACGTGTGTGTTGAACAAGCTGGGTGAAATCTGCAAGGCTCAGATAGAGGGTTCCTCTTCAGCTTATTTCTCCAACCACTCTCATTTTATGTGCCTTTGTTTTCTGATATGACAGATACCAATGACCGCACTGGAAATCCTGACTTCTTGAGTCACTAAAAGCTAGAGTAGACAATGTGCTTGAGACTAGATCTGGACAAATGCAATCTGAGCACAACTAAATCTATTAGTGAATGGCTGTGACTAAGAAAACCAAAACAAATGAATTTGCAAAATGCTTTTTCCACAGGTATTCCAAATGTAATAGTCTTATGATTAAGTCTGAAAGTTGCCCAGATAGAATAGTAAAAAAAAGGAACAAAGGAAATCTAAACCAAAATTAAATGTTTCACTGAGGGGAAGACAAGTAATTTGGTTAAACTGAAGTTATTATTTGCCTGCTTTAATTTTAATTTCAGCAGAGAGAAAAGAAAAAAATATCACTTGGATTTGACCCAAAAGACTGATAAAAAGATACAAGTTCAAATAACACACCGTATGGGAAAATACATTAGGGAGGACCAGCTCCGCAGTAACAGTCTGAACAGAAAGGGGTGCCCAGATCATGAACTGGGTCTAGGCTAGAGACCAGATATGCACCCTACTTTCACAGGTCAATCAACCTTTTAACCCGGTTATACTCAGGAATATCAAATATTGATATAGATCATGGGATGAACTAATTTTGATGATTAATTACTCACCCATACTAGGTGCCCATAATACATGGCTCAGTGTCCCACAAGACCATTGTCTGGATTTGACTTCAGAAACCCTATTAGTGGGATTTTTTCATTTCTAAAAAAGTATTGCAAAGACTGTGGATTAAAAAGGGAGAATAACACAGCACTTTGCATGTATCAGAAAGAGGTTTTTCTTAAGCTGAAAGTGTATTCATTTCCCTAAATACTTTTACAATTATCAGATTGCTATTATACATAATATTCAGCTGAAATCCTACTTAATTACTACTTTTATGTTTAAATGTAATTCTGTATCCATAAAATATTGCTAAGCCTCCTGATTGTATTTAATATCCTCACACCAATGCTCTGCATGTACACTGAGCAATGCTCACAAGAAGCAATGCTAGGTTACACTTTCCAGCTGCCACCGAATTTCAAGAAAGGAAAATGAGATTCTTTTTTTAATTTAATCTCAGTTCTATTTAATTAAAGTCTTAAGAATTGTTTTGTTTTTGAAAAATTTGTTAAATAGAGGTTTTTGAGAAAATTATTCACTATGAGTTTGAATTCTGGACAAGATATTCTAGGCTATGAATAAATTTGTAAGTGCTGGCAGGACCAGAATGTAAAAGAGCTGGGTGACAGGGAAGACAAAGGGCTTCCTTATTTCTCCCGCTGAAGAGCTGTAAAAGGAAGGAGTTCGTGGTTCTTCTCTGGGTATCTTTGCTATTCATCTTGTGTGCATGCGTTTTGGGAAGAAGACAAATAGTAGAACTCTTTATGCTTGTTATTGCCCTTTCTTGCTTTTTCCTTTGCATTATTCCGGACTAATTTTCCTTCATTCTGACTAGCTAAATAAGAATATTTGATCTAGGAAACCAGCGGAGGACACTGTGATGTTGAGAAGCTTTACAGAAATGACTCCTAACTGCATATATCTCTGACGTTGGAACATTTAACTTGAGAGACTTAGAGCAGCAAGATTTGCAGAGCACTCCAGCTCTGCACTATCACACATTTTAAAAGCACTTCAGTGGGCTGGCTAGCAACTCCTGAGATGGTATCTGGGTGTCAAATGCCTCAGCAGATGTTTTCACACTGCAATAGCTGTTCACTCAGGAAGGCTACTGTCAAGAACTCTTGATCTGCAGTTTGAAACATCTGGAGGAAGAAATACAGAGCATCAGTGGGTAAACTCAAGGAGGGAGTGGTAAAGAGGGACAAGATATTTCTCATTAAAAATATTTCACAAAATGAAAACCAAAGGCATTATGTGTTTCTCCTTAAACAGGTGAGCAGTGACGCACAGAGAGGTAGGAAAGCACAAAGTGGATACAAAACTGCACTCAGTAGGCTAAAAAGAGATGCAAACTTTGAAGTCCCTGACAAGTACAGTTTCGCCTGGAAGAACTAAATAGAGATAGTTCTCTGCTCTGGAGACAGAATTTGGCTTCCAGAGCAATGCTTACATCCATCTTGAATAGAAAAAAACATCCTAATCATCCTGTATCTGAGGAGGTGGAAGGAATTTCAAATTGGGACTTGAACTCCAGGACATGCTCTGCATACCAGATCTGCAGCTCATGCGTATTCCACTCAGACTCTGGTGCTTGCAGCTGTGGTTTTGTTGCTAACAACCCTTCTTAAACACTTTTCTGTGTTTTTTGCAGTGTTTGTCTTCATTATTATTTGCTTTTTATCTCACTACCTTACTTAACAATACATTAATGCTCTTTAAGTCCATTCAGGAGTCTTGTATACTTGGACTCCGGGCATATCAACCTGGCCGCCCATTTTCTGAATCCTTCCTTGCCTACTTCAGGGGGGCAGCTCATGTTCATGGATGTTAGGCACAGGCAAGACATGCTGTTTTGGCTCCAGGTATCTGGAAAGTGTACTGGTCTCAGCCAATCTTGAACTGCTTGCTCATCAGCTCTCTCCATGGAGGTTACAATTACCTTACAGCAGCATAACTGCATGTACAATTACTGCCTCTGCTCATCCTGTCGCAGGGATGTGTTTTATAAACCTGCACAGCAGTGTTTAAGGTAAATGAGGTTCTTCTGACAGAAAACACTTCAGGAGCAGTGAAACAAGAAGAAGCCACCAGATCTGAAGGAACAGTAACCCTTTGTTTGGGAGGCTGGGGAAGGCAATCAGAGGCAGCACAGGGTAGGCTTAGAAAGGTCGTGTCTTCCACCCTGTTTAACTTGCTACTACTCCTTATATTTGACCTTAAACATGTGAAATAAATACACACAGATGACTGCATGCCCAATATTTTAAAATATATTTATCTTGTTTCTTTGCTTGCCTCATATTCCCATAAGTAAAAAAGAGAAAGCATTTATTTTCTTTCAATTTTTTGTCCTTCTTTCAGATTATAAGGTTTTTAAGAGAACAAACTTTTGAGTTTGGCCTTGAAGAAGTCTTCATGCAGTGCTGCTACAAACCGTGCCAGGGCCTGTCAGCAATGCTGTAGTACAAATAATAAACGCTACTACCATGTTGAAAATTTGTTAGTTGCTCTGAAGCATTCTTCAACACTCTCATAGTTTATTTCAATTTTAAGAGTTATTATATAACACGTTCCAACTAGCAGAATTAGAAATGGAAAATCTTATGGAAAGTACGTGTTGAGCCCCAACTCTGTTTAAAAATAGAACAATCACATAATTGAGATTCACATTACAGTGCTCTTTAACTTTGACAAATTGTCTGTTGCCTGAAGAGATCCCACAGCATCAAAAACGTGCATCACAGCTTCGCAGTTTAGGTTTACCCTATGCAAACCATCAAAGTCTTGTTATGTTGGGTAGCAAGGGTCCGAACTGGAAAACAAACAGAATAAAAGAGGTTTATTAAATAATTAACCTCTTTGGAGGGAAAACCACAAAGCTCATTCCAAAACTCATGTCATCCAGTTAGAAAATATCATGAATAAATAGTGTGCCAACATAGGAGGTTCACTCACTTACAAACATAATCCCTTCAAATTCCCATTTCAGTTTTTTTTATGTTATCATTATCTAAGCTTGGAAATAGTACATTCTGTGTTCTTCTGACATCATGTTTAGAGCTAATTTTTTGAGAATTTTCTAAAGTTATAGGAGCACACTCTGAAAAAGCATTGCCAACCACAACGATAAATATAAAATCCCTTCACTTCTAGGATGCATTCTACTTTTCTTAACAGGAATTTTTATTTCAAACTATATTCATGAAGCTGTTTTCTTTCAGTGTCATTCTTGCAATCATTTGCTTGTTTATGATATTCTGTTTCACCACCTTGCTGTATATCTTAGCTCTAGTTTTGTGCTAGGCTTATGAGTGTATTAGGCTAATGGTTTGTGGAGCACCATGCTCCAATGACAACATTAAAATATTTGCAAACACTGACACAAAAAACTTATAAAAACATACTTAATAGCTAGCTACAATCTTCAAATACGTTTTGTATTAAATCACCAGTGCTGAACACCTTTGAGGTTTCTAATCCTTTCTCAGTGTAATTGAATTTAGCCAACACACTCAAAATTTTAAGAAAAAAACTTTTCACACACACCCTCAGTGCACACATGATGCACAGATTGTGGCCAAATAAATCCATTGCTTTAGGAAACCAAACCAAAAAGCAGTATTTTCATCAACATTCAAACATTTGGAAATGAGATTGGGTTTTTTCCATTTAAAAAGTTAATTGTTTTTATCATTTTTAAGTTCCAAATTTTTGCAGAAAACAAAAAAATGAGCTCCCAATAGATGTTATGTGCTGAGAGTGTGAGCACACACAGACTTGGTGACTGAAATGCTTTCGAAACCACATTTCCAGAGTGTTTGTTTAATGATCACAGTCAGAATTTATTCCCTTCAGTATCATATAATAAATTATATGCAAGACAAATTAAATGCTCCTGTACTACCTCAGCAGGAATGGCTTCTACTCTCTCAACATGCAAGCGCTTGAAACCACAGTGGGGAGTACACAGTTATCGTGACTGGGTAAATTGCATTTCCCACAGCTTGGGGATCTGATGACAGGAGATGGCTTGCATCATTCTCTCCACCCCACCACAAGAACACAACATCCAAGTAGTCAGAGGGGTCTTAACTGCCTTCACACCACTACCTTGGGCCATGAAACCCTCCTGGATCAGCAAGGGCTGTATGGAAGCTTACCTAGTGATGGTCTCCTGCTGGACTGACATGGAAAGTGCTTTGGCTTGCCTGCTCACCCTTTTCTGAAGTTTGAGTGACAGACTGGGTACCAATACATTCCCAGTACAGGTAAGAAAAAATATAGTCTGCTATTAATTGTGTCTTTTATAAAACCATAATCTTAAACCCAACACTAACCAAAGCCATGAACCAGACAAGTAGGTGATAAGTGCATGGAATATAGATATACATACAGAATAGAAATCCACAGAAATGTTTTTCATATTGAATTTTTCAATTATGTGTTTACACTGCTGTTAGGCCTATTTCTGATCTTTGCTCATATGCTGACCAGCCCAGTTTGTTTTCATTTCGGCTCATAAAGAGGGTCTTCAGCCCTGAGACAAATTTGACTGCTAAAATGTGGTGTTATATTTTGCAAAAAGAATCAGTCTACTAAATCCAGAAAAAGGAATTCCTTCCCAACAACCTGGCACATACTGATTCAAAACCTACCCACCTCCATGAAAGCCAGTCTGGTTAGTGGAGGGCAACAGGACATGTTTTGAGAGGGTCAGATGGCTCTCACATTTCTAGCCATATGTTATCACTCCTTTAAAGTATGAAAACCCAGGGAAAGGATTAAGGCTTTTGCTGAACTCAGTTATGCACTTGCAGGGTAGAAGGGAAGGTCAAGGGTTTTTGAATGGTGATTTGTTGCCATAGTTTAACAAAACTTCATTTCTAGATGCCCAGGGGCTAAAAATATGCCAGATGGATGCCAGATGAGAACGTTCTGGTAGGCACAATGCTAGACTTGGTACCACAGAATAATCTGTTTATTATTTTGATATTTGCATCCTTTTCTGAGGCTCCCAGAGAAGTGGCTGGAAACATATTCTGTAGTGTTCTAAGCCATACTTGATATCCTGTTTGGTCTTCCCATATATTCATTTCAAACCCTATTACTTTAATCTTTTAGTGGAACTGTAGGGACTGCTGTCAAATATTCCCATTTTAAATGCAAGATTTTGATTATTTGATATGCATTTATGAAAAAGTGTTGTCCTTTCAGGCTGGGGAATAGTTGGGTTTAGTTTCCCTTCTACCCTAGCTTCTCTGACAACAAGTCCCTTGTGGCATCTCTCTCACTCTGAGTCTTCAGAGGGTCTTTATGGCCTGTGTGGCATGATTCTTTGACATGTCTCCCATAACTTTTCCATCTTGTCTCCTGTTAAATTTTCTTGGATTTTTTCCTTGCTCACTTCTGATATTAAAAGTGCTTGCAGCTGCTCTTTTCATGTTTGTGTTCCTATTCTTCACTGGTCTGCTGCAATCTCCTCTGTGCTGCCAGTATGTAGGTCAGCATCCCTTTTGCTCAAGCTGCTGCTAGTGAGTGATCTGGGCCTAAGAGTAAGTTGTGCTGATGAACTCGTTGTCTCCTTTGCCAAAAATTATTCTGCCTCTTATTAATTCTTCTTTTAACATTCTGTATATGCAATGTTCAGCAAAACTGTGATCTGCAGTAATAAAAGCTTCAGCTGTTTGCCCTTGTTCTTGGCACCTCCTAGCAAATTTGGCCTTTTCATGTATTATACTTTCCTTGTCTGTGACATTGATTTCAAAAGTCTCTTTTTGCCTTTTTTTTTCATCTTTTTTTCTTTCTCTAGTGTGAGACGCAAGCAAGCAACATCAGCAGGAATAGCCAGGGCAAATACCAAGGCATCTATGTGATATTCTTACACCTTTCCTAATGAACTCCGGAAATTTTCAGCTCTAGAAGTATCTAAGTTGCCAAAATCAATATTCTTTTACAGGGCCATTTGTTGTTCAGGTTCCACTGCGTATATTTACCCTGTTTTGTAATCCACATCAAAAAAAAAGAGGTTTTGTGCAAAATTGGTCAAGTCTAGGAGTTTCTGGAACAGACTGGTCATCTCTATTCTGTACATTACCAAGATTAATAACCACCTCACAAACCTTTGTACACATACAACATTGGATGCTCTACACCCAGTCTACATTACACAAACCAAAACATGTTTTGCTATGTTCTACAAGAAACAACCATATTGAAAACACACTGTCAAGCACTGCTTACTGCACATTCTGAGCCCTGCTTTTGCTGTTCATGCTCCTCTGATCCTGTGACTATGACGCTTTACAAGCAAGGCCCTTTTTGTGAAAAGGGGTCAGGGAACCCACTAAAACAGCACTAAAACAGAAACAAATGTAGACATCATGGAGGTAATACTGCTACAGAATCTAAAGAACACATAGGAAAAGCTTTCTTGGGACATGAATCTCAGGTTTGATCTGATCACAGCCATGGCCAAGGTTCTGTCCCCCTAGTCAAAAGGAAGCTTAGACCCAAAAGTTTAGTACCATTTGGTTGCACCACAATGTATAACATGCTTGAAATGAGTCCCAATTAATGTACAATTTTCACACCTGCAGGGCAAGACTTGGAACATTCTATAGGGAGCTAGCTGCCATCCTACAGCACCAGCAGATTCCCTTCCAGGAACCCAAGACAGTGGGGGAGAAGTCATCATCACTTTGTAGACACTCACCAGACAGCTAGCAAAGACTTCGGGGCTAGGCGGATTGAGCAAATGAGCTGGTTAGGAAAATCTACAATGTCATCCTGCAGACCATCAATCTTTGCACAAAAGACCATACATAAGGTTGGTTTTCCATCTTGGACTTCCCAGAAAATGTATCCGTATTCATTTTTATTGTTTCTCCTCCTCTTCCAGGATAATGCTGTTTTACATCAACAGAAAGGCTTTCCATTCACAGGATGCTCTTGGGTGACACGACTAGCTACATTGGCAGAGTTCACAAAGCCAGTGTCTTCTGCACCTTGGGAGTTTTCTGACATGGAGATGCCAGCAGAAGCATAAATTTCAACCAGTGTCAGACTCCTGTGACAGTATGTACCTCCAGATAGTAAAATAGCACTGGCTGTCAATTCACTAATAGCCAACAGCGGGGTGCTGCTGGGATGTCCCTCCTTGAAGCAAAGCCTTAGCTTACCTCCCTGCAAGTGTTATGGTCTGCCTCTGGCCCCACCCTGAACTCTTCAATACTTGTAAGACTTTTATTTTTGCTTACTCTTTCCCCCTCCCCACAAAGTAGGCAAAGGAAAATCAACACAATTGTACAGATCATGAGAAACCGTCTTTAGAATTGCAGAACCTTGAGTTTCATGGATTCAAGGCTATGGAAGTCTTGAATGCAACTGTGAGATTACAAAAGTGCAAGGCCTCCAGGAGTTTCACCCTAGGCAGAAATGGTGGGGAAGCCCTTGGCACCCTCCCCAGCTGTACTACTTACAGATGACACAACATACAGTGAGCCAGACTTTCATGCTGAGGCTTTGCTGCAGGAGAATCATGTATTTTCCTGTGATTTCAATGATATATATGTATGTATAATGAACAATTAGGAAAGCAGTTTTGAAGGCAACACACCAAAATGCTAGAAGTAACACATTCCTGGCATTGAATAATGTTTTCACTGTCTCCTCCCTTCCTACATATATTTTTTTTCCTAAATCTTCCTTTTCCCAGTTCCTTTGGTCCATTTTTTTTTCTCCATCTCCATTCTCTAGGAGAGATAAGCTTATCTCTGACACCACATAAACATGAGCACCTTGTTGATGATCTATAAACTGCAGACATTGTTTAAGTGGCCCACTCTTCCCCAGTAGGATCCCATATCTGTCTTGGCAACTACAGAGGTCTTGTGCCTCTGTACATCCTCCACACCTTCCACTTCTACTCATGCACGAGAAACAAGGAAGGAGGATTAAGCAGCCTCGAAGTCTGAGTCACTGTTTTGCCAAGGGATGCAGGGATTGCATCCAAGGTCTTGAAAGTACTGGATCCTAAAGACACCTGTGATCAACCAACATAGGAACAGGATCAGCCTGCCTGACAGATGACTGTAAGAGAAAATGTTTGTATTTCCTCCTCACACTGTACTAGATTATCAGAAAAACATTTTTCTCTCTGTTAAAAAAAAAATAAATTGTCATTAAGTCTTAAGTAGGGTCTCAGTCACATCTGCCTTGCCTCAGCAAGCTGGTACTCTGTTTGCCTGAAAAGTGTCTGTGATTTGATATTGCCAGTTTAGTTCCTCTGCGAAAGCAGAAAAGCAAATGCATTTACCAGGGACTTTAACAAGCCTTTCCAGGTTGGGCAGAAGGAGAGTGCTGTGGCAGGGAGCATGGACATCATCTCAGAAACAAACCTTGATGAACCTGCGTATGGTGACTATCCATGTGTCTGAAATCTCAGGGAACAAAGCTATTCTTAGCTCTTGCCAACAGCTGCAGCAGAATGTTCCCCTTCTCCATCACCCTGGTAGCCTGAATTAGGTATAGATGAATACATGTATGATCAGCCCTTTGGCAGATTAATTAAGGGCTTTGCAAGGGTTCCTCTCTCTAACAGCCCTGAACACTAAAGCTTTGGTATTACCACTTTGTACACCTACGGCATGTTCAAAGCAGTGACTGATTAGGCATCCCAACCCCCTGAATTGAGAACAAAACAATCTTTCTAGGTCAATAGTTTAATATTGGACTGAATTTAGCAGCTCCCTTTCTTAGGAGGAAGGCAAAAAATGCATGGAGCACTCCATGGCTTTCAGAAGTGATGCTCCAGCACAGAGCAGCCCTGAGACCCAACTCCAAAACAAAGAGCTCCTGGTTCCAGTGTCTACTCAGGAGCCTGAAGGAAAACCCTCCCAGGGAGCAACACTGTGGCTGAAAGATAAAGCAGTAATGAGCCAAGACATGATGGTATGGTAATAGGTGGTTGCATCTAATGATCTGAGTGGCATGGTTAGTGTGCTCGCCCACAATAGTTATGGTAGGTGGCAAAGAGACTTTGACAGCTCTGAAATTAGGCCCCATGTCTTCCCCTGCTGATACACTCCCCTTTCACCAACACCTTTTGCCTTTTCTCCATCTTATTCTCTTGTGCAAAAGCTGTTGATGGCAGCTGAAAAAGACAGTCACTTAAATGTGCATTGCACAGTGTAAGTTTTCCTTGTCTTCACACTACAGCAGTATTTTTTACTGCTGTAAGCATTGCTATTTTTAGCTGTATATTAACTACTAAGCAATGATGAAACTGAAGAAAGCTCTTCTATTTTTCTGAGGGAAAAAAATGCAACCCATTTCATTAGAACCACAGGCAAAGAAAGCAGATTGTGACTGTCATGTGTAGGAACTGCTCATAATATTCAGCTGTGTGGCATCTTTCAGTCAAGTGTCAGAGGCATTAAGAAATTAAGACTTACAACATAGCTACAAGGAAGGATTTTTTAAAAAAAAATTATTTTGTGTGCTACTTGCATTGCTGGAGTTTTATAAAGGTGATATAATAGTAAATTTTATGGTAAATAATAATGTGCTGGCATCAATATCAGAAACACACTAAATCAAAACTGACTTAGCTAAAAATGGGATTTGCCCACAGGATATGAAATTTCAAGACATCAGCCTTCACTGAAGAGGACTGCCTTGATTTTTCTGCCAAAATCCTCAGGTTTACAGTATTTTGCATAACCTTGTGCTTGATAAGAATACGTGTAACCCTCCATCAGCCATTCTGTCTTTACTTTCTATTCAGTTTTCATATTGCCTGTATGGTGCTGATAGTAACTTCTGCATCCCTTGCAGTGATCAGAAGCAACAACCAGTCATGGACAGAGCATCACATTCCGCTTCACTATCAGAAACAAGGGACAGCCCAAACAGCATGAACACATAAAAAAATAAGTGATGGGTTTGTGTCTGCCCTTCTCTCTCTTTTGTATACAGCGTAGCTCTCAGGGTGATTTCCACATACATTTAGCATAAACAATAGGGTAGGTTGTTTCTTCTGATGTAATGAAATTCAAAGAGCTAAGGCTGGAACACTTCACTTGAGTTCTTAACATTAAATAAACATGGCCTCTAGATAAATAGTTGGTACTTCAGAAAATGAGGCTACCTACTTAAGTGCTAAGTGTGGCTATACATGTCTCTTTCTATCAACAACCAGGCTTGAACATTTTAACTCCAGTGCATAAATCTTCAGAAAATTAAACTGAACAGTGACTTTGTGCTTCACTGTTACTGGAACAAGGGCATCTGAAAACCTGAACAGAGATTTGGCATGGGACAAATATGAGATGTGGCTTCAGATGACCAGTTTATCTTGGGACTGCCAAGGGGGTAGTAAAAATTTTCCAAGACCGCAGAAGCCAATCTTAGGTTTCAGTTGGAACGGTGTAAAGAAGAATCTAAAAGATCAAGCTAAATATTTTCTAAAAATGTAGTTTTGGATCAAGTAAAATTATTTATTTTGATAAAATAAAAACGGATCAATTCAATTTTGATCCTAGTATGTGCATAAAATGGAATATAATCACAATATTTTGAGCTATGTTGAAATCAGGTAATTATGTGGAAAATAACTTGTTTCTGCGTGGACACACTCTAAGCTATATTCCTGATCCAGTAACACACTAACATGGACTTTCACCCTGCTGTTGTGGTTGAATGCAATTAAGTGCAGTCCAGATACAGTAAGATGTTCTTACTTCTGCTACTTAAAGCTAAGCACTAAGATAACTTTTGGAGTGAAGCTATAAATTACAAGTGATAGTAGTTGTATAGGTTTGAAATTAATTATAAAACTTTTAGTGAAACATAACCCAAAGTATTTTAATTGGATTCTAAAGTTTTCTTTTTTAAGGTGACAGCTGGAGTCCCAGCTGGCCTTATTTCTCCCAACACAACCTATTTTGTATTATAATACTTTCAATATGGTTATTATTAATATTGATTGTAAAAACCAGTAAAGTTTCAGACAGGACAATTTCATCTGGCCTTCAAATAAACCTGACTCAATTTTCAGTATGTTGTTGCTTGGCACATTTTAAATTATGTGTCACTGAAAGGAACAACAAATAGCCAGAGAAAAATATATCATTGCTGCGTATGTAAGTATATCCCTTAAAAACAGTTGGTTCAAATGCATAAAGCTTTTAAAATAGTAAGAAATTGCATTGAAATCCACTATTGGTCTTCTTTAGGGTAAAGATCCAAATTCACTGCTTATGACATTATTTTCCACCACTGTATTCATATCATTAGAAAGACAAAGTATTGGATACAAAACCACTGAACACATTACCTGTTCTAGCATTGTGCCCCCAGCCCTGCACACTAGAACAAAAGCATTTTCCCCCACCATAGCCATAAGTATGTAAGTAACCCTAGTATGGTTACGTACAACCCCTGCTCCGTCAGAGAGTGGTGATTTGCAGCAACTGGCCAATCTCAGGAAATCATCAATCCAAAGGACAGAAGGAGGTTTATTTCCTCTCTATGTTTAATCTACAAATACTGCATGGTTGTTTCTACAGCACCCTGAAGTACAGGGAGATAAAGCCAAGTCCATGAAAACTTAGGCAAGTTACATGTAACAGGAATGCTGTTATTGATTTGAGAGCCCTTGGGCTGGGGTAGATAATGCTGATGACATACTAAAGACATGAAGGAGCTGAAGCGATCAGGCCCAGTCAAGACATGCAAGTAATGATATATGTGAAACCTATTTCAAGCATCACTTGCAAACTGGAGCTGCCTCTCCCCATTGTGACCACAGTGAAACTCTGTTAAGCTCATGGCACAGTGTCTTTTTAGTGATGTTCAGCAACACAGAAAGTAATTTTTCAAAGTACAGCTGTGCCATATATTCATGTCCTGTAACTAGAGGATGAAGGCTACAGAAAATAAAAATGAATGTTTGATTGTTTTTCCCAGGTGCCTCTGAAACCACCTCCAACACTAGGCAGATGGGTCAAATCAGAAAGTAAAGCTAAAGGTAGCAGAACTCTCACCGAGGAATTTCCACCTGGGCTTCACTGGGGCTGCATCTTTCCAGTGATACTGCAGCTGCTGCTTAGGGAAAAGAGGTCAGTGTCAGACCCTCTGTGGTATAATTGGAGGTCAGGGTCAATCCAGCTCCCCGTGATCCAACTTGATCAGTTATTTATTGCCCACTTCAGTAGCAAATGGGTCCATGGATAAATGCTGTTCCCATAACCTTTGTCGCACATGTTTGCAAGGGACTGGCTCAGACTTGAGCACTGGAGCTTATCCTGTGGACTGTGCTTTAACAAGCCTGCAGATGGATGAGCACTGAAGTGGGTTGTTTTCTTCATCCCTTTGGTGGCTTCATTTGATAGAATAGAAATGGGACTGTTCATGCCAGAGTGATGTCCATATAACTGCATACCCAGCTATTATTGTCTCCACACCATTTACCAGCAACCATGATGGCTTTAAATAAAAGATGCCAACTTGGTGTTTAGTTTTATTTATTTTCTTGCACAAGGTGACCCAGTTTGGGGCTAAGTGTATATATTTACAGGCTTTATCTGTTCAAGTCTTTGTGGGTTTTAATTTATATTTAGAAAGTCTATTTCCACTTAGGAAAAAAAAAAAAAAAAAAAAAAAAAGGTCACCTGGTGAATAGGCCAACCAGTCAAACCAGGCAGAAGAAAGAAAGGATTTTCTGACTCATGAGATTCTCCTCTCATTTATAACAGTTTCATAATAGTGTTACTGTTTTGATTTCAGTGATTGAACACTGCTGTGAAAAGGAGAAGTGTTCAAAACTCAGGAAGCCAGTGTTTTCAATCAGATGAACTAGACCTGGAGCCCAGAGTGCAAACATTCATGACCATCTCTTTGCAGAACAGCTACAGACCCTGATAGATTCTCAATGAACAGTCAGACAGAATCAGTACATTTAAAAAATTTATGTCATTTATGGACAAAGTTCTTGCCCTGAGTTAAGAGGTTAAGGGACAGATTCAGGTTGGTGTAAAGTGTTCTAGTACAGTCCTGCCAGCAAATAGTTGAGTTTCTTAGCAAATAATCCACTCTGAAGTACTGTCTGACTGCAGTCCTCACCACAGGGGCTAACAGGCTGTATGTAGCCTGTAATTGCTAAGTGCTGCCTATTCAGTTTGGAACTATTCTGCTGGAGAGAAAGACATTTAATCCTGCTTAGTATCCTGTTGGTCAGGTTATCATGAATGAGCACATGGTGCAATCTGGCAGGCACTGTTTTGCCTTTCTGGGCAACTGCTTGTGCTTCATATAGCTGGTCCAATTATGAAACACATGGGGGTTTAGCTTCAGCAGGGGCTGCTCCCCTGTGTGAAGGGTGCTGGTGTTTCCAGAGTCCAGAACATACTGCCTTTCTCTTTCCTGGAATCAATAGCTGGCTCATTTGAAGGAAACAGAAATATTTTGCATGACACCAGATGAGGAGCAAATGGATCTCAAGCAAATAACCTGAAGGTTCACACAGCCCAGTATCCTGTCTGTGACAGTGACCAGTGGCCAGTGGCAAAGAAAGGATATAAGAAGTAAGGCTGGTATAGAGTGACATGACTTTGGTCTGACCTTCCTGAGCCATGACTTGCTAATAGCACAGAATGGAACTTCAGTTATTTCAAAGAAAGTTTTACTTCTATTATTCAGAATAAAAATTTAATTCAGATCTTCAACCTGTACATTTGTGGATGACTGATTTTTTTACACTTGGTAAAATACATGAGGGGGAAGGGGAAAATAGGTTAGCTATACTTTTTTGTTGTCATCTAATTAAGCTCTGTAAACATTGATTTTTTTTTCCCCCCCTTTTCATTATTGTTCTATGTCATTATTAACTACCAGCTTTGTATGTGGGACTTTTCAACAGCTGATTCCTTACAGCACTCAGAGATTTAGCTGCTCACACAGCTGGTCTTGAATTCAAATTAGAGATGCATTTTTCATCTGTTTTGGGGATGTGATCAGAATTCAGATCAGCAGAAGAAAATAATCGGTTCCCTGGATATTTCCCCATGGATGTCTCAGAGGAGCACACAACCTGGGTCATTGGTCAGACAGCCCACTGGAAACTTCTGTGGGAGAACATTAGGGTCAAATGTCAGAAAAGCAGTCTAACAGCAAACCTGGGAAGAGCACTGGGAACCAGCATCACCTTCCTGAGAGAGGTTCCTTGAACCTAACCCTGTGCATCTTCCACAGCAATTGAAACACCAGGAAGAGACAGAGGGATTCCTCTTACCATATTACTCAGCAGAATTTATTTCCTCTGTTGTCCATTGAGCTGGAAGCTATCACTGTTGATTGGACCAGGATCATAATAAACTCAGAGAATCCCTGTGTAAAAAGAAGCATTCTGCTTTTTGTTAGAACTGTTTGTTAAAAAAAAAAAAAAAAAAAAAAGAGGAATGGAGGAAAAGGAGAGTTATTTTCTCTTTTTCGTATAGCATGCTACAGCCCAACTTTTACAAACTTGCCACATTCCTGTGACTGAATACTATGATTTCTTCACTAAGATGTAATGATTTTCATAGCCCTCACTGCTAACAGTTACATGCTAAATTTGCAATGTACTGAGATTATAAAACAGAGACAGGCCTTGGCTTTGAGTCTATGAGCTATAAAAAATCTTGGTAAATCATCCATCAGTGCTTAAGACATTTTTTCTTGGTGTGCTGTTTTTTCTTTAAACTCTTTACCTTCTCCCTCAAAAGTCAAACAAAGAAACGAGTATTAGACAAAATTAAAACTTGGAGGCAAACAGGTTTCAAATTTATTACAAGACCCAGGCTATACTGTTCAATAAAAATCTAAAAATTTTAAAATCCCAGGCAACAATTATTGAAA
Source organism: Athene cunicularia (assembly GCF_003259725.1). Classification (NCBI taxonomy): domain Eukaryota; kingdom Metazoa; phylum Chordata; class Aves; order Strigiformes; family Strigidae; genus Athene; species Athene cunicularia. The sequence goes on along the minus strand of NW_020799091.1, from coordinate 16,837,616 downwards.
CTGTAGAAACCTTTTAAACAAAACATTTGTAGACTTCTTGAAGACCGATTCTTCCTTCCAAATGCAGAGCAGAACTTTCAAATACAATTGCTGCTTTCAGTTTAAAAAAACCAAAAAACCAAAAAACCAAAAAAACCACCAAACACCAAACAAAAAACCCAGCCTGTTTCTAACTGCTAGAGGGATGAATTAGTCATTTGCAGTAGAAAAAGTAATAAAGAAGTCTTTAAATTACTATATCAATGAATGTCATCATATAATTTGCTAGATAGAATGAGAGAATTTAACAACGTCCAATAGCTCAAGGATTTATATTTCATATTTACTATGGAGAAATAATAACACCTCTATGCTTAAGTTTACAGCTACATTACCCGCTCCAAATCTGATTTTGTTTTGCTTTACAATGCAAAGAAAAGGAAGGAATGTTCTTCTGACTTGACATTTCTGGAGTCATAGACATCCTAGGTTCCTGCATGAGTGGTAGGGCATGTGACCACGAATCTTGCTTCTCACTTGGTGGCAAAACTGTTTTTGGAGACTGAAAGTAGTATATGATGATCTCAGAAGTGCAAAGGACAACCTATATTTATAGGTTGCATTATATTCAGAAGACTTATTTTTGTGTCATCAGTGGGATTTCCATAATGCTTTTATCCAATCATATTTTCCTGTAGCTATATTTTCCTGTGCTGGCTCTCTGCAAGTGGATGAAGTGCACATGAGGCTGACTTCAGAGATAATTCTAAGCCATATCAGGAAATGAAACTGTTTCCATTCCCAGCTACACACCTCATGTAAACAAGTTCTAAAATCTAACATCAAACCGTAAGTCTCTATAGGTTAAAAAATGAGCTTAGCCTTTTGCTAGAGTTAACCCATCAATTACTTAGGGCTTTGCTGACTTTGCAGTTGATAAGGATGGGAATAGAAACATCTTTAGGAATTGTGGAAATCTCTGTTTTGTTATTAAGCTGTGAGGGTGTTGAGACACTGTCACAGGTTGCCCAGAGAAGCTGTGGCTGCCCCCTCCCTGGCAGTGTTCAAGGCCAGGTTGGACGGGGCTGTGAGCAACCTGGGCTAGTGGAAGGTGTCCCTGCCCATGGCAGGGGGGTGGAACCAGATGATCTTTAAGGTCCCTTCCAACCCAAACCATTCTATGATTCTATGAAAGGGGAGAAAAGGCTCCACTACTCTAGGAAACACTGGCTATCTGAGAGTCACTGACAGAAATGTACTGGGAAAGGAGCATCTTTAAAACAGAATCCCTAATTCTGTCTCAAATCACCTCATTTTCAACTGTGGCTCCAGTCCCCAGGAAGCTGACCCTGAGACTGTGCTTCTCACTTTTAGCTCTTTCAGAAAAACACTTCTTGCTTCAGTGAGAAAGCAGTCTGAGAATCTATCCCAGCACAGATTTTTCTAAAGAATCTTTGTATTGTCTGAGAGGTTTTTTTTCAGTGATTACTGCTGAAAAAGGAGACTGTAACATCTTGCAGTCCCAGCAATAGGAGCTATGGTTGGATGGGATCAGAGACAATTAACACCATAGGGATGAATTCTTCTTCTGGGTTTTCTGTACTGAGCTTCACAGATCACAGAATTTCTGCAATGAGAATTATTGAAGGTGAAAAACCACTCAAAAATTATTTGTCTAATTCCATGTTTCTCTGGAAAAAATAAAATCTTTTCTGATCTCTTGAAATATCTTAGGCTAAAGAAATATTTTGGAGAAAAAAAAAAAAAAAGGGGTCACAGTCAGGTTTCATCTTTAGTCAATCATAGATGGAGTAAGAGGTTTAATAATGCCTGAATTTTTCTAGTCTTATTTCCACTGCTGCATGTTGGTGTGATGCCTGCACTCAATAAATAATAAATTATGCTACTGCTGCTTGTGAGTGACCTGGCTTCTCTGTCCTGCAGCAAGATCTTTACCATGGTCTGCTTATAGAAAAAAGAAGGCAGAGATCGAAGACCTTCAAGCTACTCTAGAGGACTAACTTGTCAGCAATGTGGCTCTGCCAGAATTTGTATTCTGATGGGCAGCTCTCTGTCACTCTTCTGCCATTGCAAGTAGGTGCCTCTTGGTTGTAGAATTCACTGAACAGCATCTATCCTGGCCAATCTCCTGTGCCTGTTCTGGCATCAGCAACATGCCTGCGCCCAAAGTGTGTAAATGCCGAGTGCAGTTGGAGAAGAAGAGGCAGTGAGGAGGAGCTTCTGTCTCTTGTTGTTCTCCACACAGCTCTCTAACATCCCAGGGCTTGTAACTCAGCAGAAGCTGAAGGGATGGCACAGAGCATGCTGCTGTTTCCCTTTAACTGGAGTGAGCAGGTGAATAGGGAAATAGCAATGCAGAAGAAGGAGGTTTTATTAACAATTTCCCAAGCAGTTGCTCTAGCCAAGAAAGAAAACAACGGTTTGACAAGAAACTTAATTTGTGCCAGCTTCTGTGATCAAAGGTTGATATTCAGCACCTTGGGACTTAATTCCAATAAACTTGAGATACAGTCTGTATAGTGAAATAAAAAGTGGAAAAAAACCCACCAGGACAGATTCCTGCCTCTAATGCAAGACAGTCTCAGTACCATAGACACTACAAGAAAATCCACTTTCAAATGATAAATTATGCAGTGTTCTCAGCTGACTGTACATAGCTGAAGCCCATGTTGGTGTGATTTGAGAGAAGCACAAACAGCATTGTTCTTTGAGGATATAATTCAAAGAATTAATTATGATAAGGAAACGTGGAGAGAGCAAGTGGGAGTGGAGAAATGGGAAAGGACAAGATCTTTGGGTTTGTATCTTTGACCTTGGACCTCCAATCTTAAGTGAATCGGCTCTATAAATCTACCTGGCCCAGCCTCAGTAACCCTGCTACCCTAAAGCTGTTTGCTTTGGAGGTGGTGTGTCACTGCCCACTGCGTCAGTCTGCACCCCGTTTAGACCACACTTCTTTTTGATTGAATCAGCTTGAGCAATCCAAGCAGCTGAATTCAGAAACAAATAATATTAGTAAAAAGTAGACATTCCTCTTTCTCTCCAAGTCTCTTAGTACTCTGCTTTCAACAGAGGAACACTACTGTTGGGCTGTGTTTTATAGCCCTAATGGACTTTGCCCCTGAGTTTTCTTCATTCCTTTTGGAACTGGTTTCAGCCATGAGTTCCACAGCTGAATTAGGTACCATGTAAAAAAATACTCCATTTTTTTAGGTTGGTCTTCTCTTTGTTTGCTGCCTGAGCAATATTATTGTCTGTTTGCTAGGTCTTACATTATGCCTTAAGACTTCTAGGCGGTCCACTGAGATGAAAGTTACACAAGGAGTGAAGGATAGTGTTCTCTTTCTGTTGCCGATGGTTTCTTCCCATCTAATAATAACCTTTTCACTTAGACCGGGGAGTTGAGAGGTTGGGGAAAGTTGCAGTGATGGAAAAAATACCAGGAATGTAAGGTTCAATTTATGGATTAAAATTAAGAACAAAGTAAAACATTATCAAAAGTGCAAATGCTGATTTATAAACCCAGTCCTTGTAATGGTACTGGTAATCACTAACTTTTTTTTGTTCTTTTTACAGCCTCCACATTAAACAGAATTTCTACAGCCCTAATTCCTGTAATTGTTTTCACTTAGCCCAGGAAAAGAAGACAGTTGATAACTGAATCTATGAGAAAGGAGTAACCTTTAAACATCTGTTATCAGTAGCAGGTATACTCTGACTCATGAAATTATGAAAAGATATAGATGATACAGTTCTGAAAATAGTACTGTATTTATGAGCAGCTCTGGGATTTTATGGCATGATTAAATCTAGTGATTAAAGTTTCTAATGCAAAACCTGCTGTTATGAATGGCTGAACAATGCATATATTCCAAAGCACAGCTACTGGTTTCTCCCATGACATTTGACACAGAGATTTCCATTTTAAACATGTGATTTGTTGTTTAAGGACAAAGTAGGGATGGGTATCTATTAGTATTGAATTTGGCAGTTTGTCAGTTTTAAGATAAATGAGGAAAAAAATACACAAACAAAACGAAATGTAAATGAAGCAGTTGAGCCGTGCCTAAGGGCTGCGAGTTGTCAAATCTGCCTCCACCAAAAAAAAAAAAAAAAAAAAAAAAAAAAGCATGAGAAATTGATTAGAGAAGGCATGTGAAGAAATGGGAGGATATTAAGCAAACAAGACTTTAGAAAGAAAATAGGGAAAAGGTCCTAATGATGAAATTTTTCCAACTGAAGAAGAATTTCCTAGAGGAACTTCTGTAATGTCTCTTCTTCCAATGATTTGGAAGTGAACTTGAATGAAGTACAGGCAGTTTTATATAAGGACATAATTGGTCTTTTACACTGTATTTCTATTATTCTGTTTCCATTATCCTATACTCTGCAATTACTGCCTATGGCCAGACAGCAATCAACCTAGCAAAAGAGAAAGAATCCAGGTGCAAGAATAAGCAATTATCTCTTTCCTTAATGGTTTGTTTTCTCTACAGTATACTTATTTGTAATAATTTAGTGACAGAAGCCCAGCAGCTGGAGTTCTCCATCTTTCACCAGTTAAAAATTGTGCATTCAATTAGAAGCTGAGAAATTCCCAAGAGGACAACAGGAACGTGCTTCACCTCAGTTTAAATAGGCAGTGTGTCCTTCTGTTCATGTGGAACACAGAAAACCATAGATCCAGTCACAGTCCTCCTGATCCCTATCCTCCAACCACATTTGGATTAGTGTGCACCTGGGATCTCACCAGGAGCACAATCGGGGATCCCACTGTGAAAGTACTCAGGCTTGAAGTAGGGAAGGATCTGAAGTGAGTTCTTGCTCATGGAAGTCCTGCAGCCTTTGTGCTCCAGAATATCCATTACCCTAAATCACTGGAGACATATACACCACCCCTGGCCACAGCATCTCCTGCTTCTCCACCCCTGGGGTGAGCATGGAGAGGAGCAGTGCTGCTCTCAGCACCCAGAGTCTGCAGCAGGGCATATCCATGGGCACGCAGGTAGCCCAGGAGGGGCTGCTGGATCTTCCTGACAAGTGCCCAGTGGGGGCCCACACCTGGGAGACCCCCGCTACCCAGATTTCTGGGGGGTGTCTGAGTGGGGGGCAATGGGAGGGAACTCTGCTGGGGGTGTGTGTGGAGGTTCAGGGTCTGGCCTAGGGAGAGATGAGACGGAGTGGAGAAACGGTCCTGGACTACCTGTGTGAGGGTTTGACAAGGTAGGGGCCCACAGGGTATGGGGGGGCTGCACAGAGGTCTCCTGTAGCAGAGGCTATGGCTGCCCTAGTGACTACACTGCCTCTGGCAGCACAGGGACTTGATCTACCCTGCATCCAGCCAGGGGACAGCAGAGCAAAAGGAGCTACACAGCTGACATCACACGTCCAAGCACCCCATGGCAGTACTTGAAGGGGAAGATAACTCACTCCATTCCTGCCTCAGAGAGGCAAGCTGCTTGCAGGGGAGCACCATTTGCATGATTTTTCCTCACCTTAAAAAAAACCAAGCAAACCAGATCCTTCCCTTTTGCTCCCTCTCATCTGCATTCAGAAGCTCCCTTTACCAACACCTCCTGGATCAAAACCTGCAGGTGCCTGAGGAACCATACTGGGCACCACAGTCAACACCAGGACTTGCTCTCTTAGACCCCTGCCACTACTTGGCCTTAACTGTAACCTAGAACTGCTGTTTCCAGGAGGTATAACAGCATAAGAAGATAAGTGTAGTTGCAGTGATTGAGACCAACATATTTAGCCTAGTAGCTTGTCTTGGATGTAACTACCGATAAGCATTTATAAAGATATTTTCCCAGAATAATTTCACAGTGTGTCCAGTGGTCTTTCCAGAGGGTTATTTCCTCAGTCAGAGAGGACTTTATATATTTAATAAGCTTCAGTAGGCTTTTCTACCTAGAATTTGCCTAAGCCCTTTCTGATCACATGTAAACCCATATCCATATTTTCACCCCACACCCAATGCCAAGGAATTCAAGAGAAAATCAGTACATCTCCTTTTATACTCAGTCAGTTTGAACAACCTACAATAGATATCTCAAATGTGTGACTTCTAGATGTCATCTCTGACTGTCTGTATGAAAGTCTTAGGTTTTGCAGCAGTGATATTTACAACTTCTAGGAAATGGACTGAACCCATCCCATCAGTTCACTTTAAACAGATCATAAAGTCACTGATACATGTTAGTCATTTGTAATCCCTATTTGCCTGGGTATTAAGGGTCATAGCCCCATGATGTAGGTATGGAAGACTTCTTATCCCATCATTCATCCTGAAAGCTATCCATGGCCTTATGATGTTGTGTAAAACAAATAAGAGAAGGCTTCAGATGGAAATAAAAAGAATACATTTAACTTCTTTAGGTGTTCAAAAAGCGTGCTTACTTTGGTGTCACTGGCTGCTCATATGCTTGTTTACTGTGAAGTAGCACACAAAATTATTTAGATATTTGCATTTACCTATGGTGACCTACCTGTGATTTAGTGGGAATAAAAGGAAACCTTTATTACTGTACAGTGAAGATGAGCCCATTACATAGTACTAGCAAAGCTTTGGCGATGTTCTTTATCAGTCACCCCGATTTGCAGGTGTACCTGTCCACCTCCACACTGGAGAGGCTTTGGGTTCCTCTTCGGAGCACAGAAGTAATTTCTGTGGTATATCTGTGCTGTGCATCAGCAAAAGCACAGTGGGGCCATGCAAATCATCCCCTGTACCTTTGCTTCTATTCAGTACAGGCCCAGGCACTACACACCACCTCTTGGCACTTCTCTGGCTCATGCCATGACTGCCACAACGTACTTGCCGTAAAGATGGATGCAGGCCCCTTCTCCCTCATTTTTTCCCTGGACTCTGTCTCATCATACTGCCTCCTGTGTCAAAACAAAGATCCAACACCAAGAAAACACCTTATAGCCATCCCCATGCTCGGAAAATGATCTAAGCAGATCAAAGGTGGGAGATAGATACTAGACATATTGCCTGCTCCATATTCTGCACCAAAGGAAACAACAGTTTTCTCCTTACCTGGCTACTTCATCCAGCCTCCTCTGAGAGTAGACACAGAAGCAGTTTTGGCTCTGTCTAATCCCCCTTCTGTTTTTGATGAGCTTTCAGTGAGAGACACCAAAACTCTGCCCGCCAGCACTGCAAATACATGCCTTCACACACAGCATGACCTGCAGCACCTATGAGCTCTCAGGGTAGCAACACACACCCATCATAACCTGCCCTACCTGTTTAGACCATGAAAAAGGTACAAACACTTGCTCCTCTACACACAAGTGAGGGGGATTTGCCTTTCTGTGCTGTGGCTAGATATTTACCCAACACTTTACATACACAAACAGCCCACAAGCACAGATGGTGCATGATTCACTCTGAGGCTCCAATCACCAACTGCCACTAGCTTTGGATTGGGCCCATAACACTGGGAAATTACTGCAGGCAGTTGTATAATTCAGTAATGATTTTGCAGCCAAAGGCTCCAGCTGCCCTTTCTTGAGTGGCAGCTTGGAACAAGGAGACCAGCACAGGCTGGTAGGACTACAAACATCTCCTTACCTCTGGCAGCACCAAGAGTGGAGGAAAAATAGTCACAGTGTGAAGGGCTACACACTGGATCAGCACCACAGACTTCTGCAGCCTTCCCTCAGCCTTCCTGGTGCCTGTGGTCCTGCTGGTACTTGGTACATCCCTCTGGATCCAGGGCCAGACTGGCAGAAGCAGCCAGGTCAGCAGCTGGGTCACTGACCCTTCTGCATCTGGAAATACTCAACACAATTAATTCCTGGACAGATGCAGCTTCATGATTTACCTGTACCACAAGTTGAGATTTGTGCCTTGGCATGTGGATGCTTTTCACTGTCACTATTTACAGTGAAATTCTATGAGAAGGTTGCTTTCTTTAAGCAACTATAAAATACTGCAAATTGCTAGTCAGCCTTTTGAATGGGATGCCCAGAATATCACAGATAGGTTTTTATGAGTATGATGTCATGGGCATCCAGTGACATGTATTTAAAGGTGCTTGTGGGTGGGATGTTGACCTGGCACTGACTCTAGGAGAGACCAAACTCTAGGCAGCATAGGTGGTGCACATAAATACTTATTTTCTGATGACACATGGCCCCATGGCCTTCTAGGGAGTTTGCAAGCACAGCATTTGGCTTAGTTCTGCACTCCCTCACCCAAAGGCAATCAGATAGCTCTTCAAATGGAGGAATACACTTTGCCACTCCAAGCGCAAACATATACTTCAAGGGTAAACATATCCTTCAACTGTGTGCTGCCTAGACAGTAAAAACCACTCTGTGGACCAGGGAAGATCCTTGATTTAGGGATGACCAGGCATTTCCCTCCATACAGGTTGGGACAGTCTTTCAGCCTTCTTTATTTGTTCAGGAAACCGAAATAATTACATGCACAAACAAACCAGCCAGAAAATGCAGTGGATGTCACTAACCTAAGAGCAACCAGCATATGGACAGGACTGGGGGATGCATTCTGCTAGATTGTTGTGCCAGCTTGGTGCTGTGAAAAAACTTCCTTCATATTTTTTTGTTTGTAAATAATTACAAATATTTTGCACAGATGGTGTTTACATGGTTGCCTAAAACACTGAGTATTACCATAGTTTCAAATTTAAAAACAATTGTAACAAATACTAGCAATTTCAAGAAAGCTATCTCTAGATACTAAATCAGAGCCAAACTCAATGAAGTATTAATTCAAATAAATTTCTGTGGGACTTTTTTAAATATGTTTTTAAGGTAGCCAGCAGGACAAGATCATCCCTCTTTACTTGTACTTGCATAAGATTAAAATTATTTACTACCTAAATCAGTGGTTCTTATTCCATGAACACCAGTGGGAACAGAGTTGTGCCTGCAGTGTTATATAAATAAACTACACAATCCACAGCACTATTTAGCCTTTAGTTAAAATTTCTACAACAACCTGGAAGGCAAAAACACTTGTTATTTCCAAACTGTGAGCAGAAGGAGGAATATTTACAGAACAAATTTTCTTAAATGTTGATTTACAGACTGTGGGAATACTGATTCCATTTTAACATAAGCTTTTTATATGTGTATTGCAATTAAGAAAACCCAAACATTTTTTCATCTCATTTGACTGACTTAACACGTCCCAAAAATAATGAATACACAGTAATGTCTACACACACAGAATAAACAGTGCATGCAGAATAGCTCTGTGATGTCAACCTTGTTTACTCAAATAAACATTTGCTTATCTTTGTAAAAAACTTGAGAAAACAAAAAGTTATTTCACTATAAAAAGTACATGTAATAAAAATCATCGAAGTACAAGGCAACATATTTATTCCAATGTAGTTTCAAGTTTTGAAATATCCAGTAAAAATAAAATTTCAGATGTAGTTTAATGAATATAAAAGATATGTTTACAGTGCTTATTAAACAAAGCACAAACTGTTTGTGGCAAAGAAACTTCTAATTTTCAGCTGATTACAGGATAGGAGCAGAACTGGGCTTTGTATTGGTTACAAGCAAAAGCCCTGGTGTATTAAGCAGGTAGTCTGGGCAGTCTTATGGCATAGATCGCAGAAGACTGGGTTGTAAGTGACTTCAGGAAGTAATACAGGTCATCCTCCACTTCCAATCAAATGAACGCTAACTGTGGATTACAAGAGATGTAGATTTGCAAGAATTTGACCCAAAAAAGAGGAGAAACAGTAGCTGATAAAGGATAACACTCCACTCAAAGTCAAGTTTCTGTAGTGCCCTGTCATGAATCAAGCACTTCTAGATTGTCCAGAAGGAAACATACCTGCTTGTAAAGACTAACTTCCAACTCAATGGCCTGATTTATGCTTTGGCCAGCTACAAGAAATTTAGACACACCACATGAGTTACCTCCTCACAGATGTGTGTTGCTGTCCCTGATTAGCAACTGGACATTGTTTGCAAAGCAACTACTGGTGATGCTATATTGCCTGCAGATAAGCCATCAACTGTTTCAGCCCCAACAGCTAGCTGTAAGGACATAGAAAGACATGTCCACTAAAGGGAAATAACCGAATTATGTTGTAGGCATCTGTGTAAAAGCACATGCAACATCCACCATTTAGGTTTCCATTTTGGGGAGTTCATCTTTTGTTTGTTTCCTGTCTCCACTTAAGTCTTCTGGAAACTCAGGGAAAAAAAAAAAAAAAAAAAAGGTAACCATATCTTGGATGTAATGTGCTATATGTAATGTAAGCATTTTCTGCACACAAAATGCCACAATAGCCAGAAACTGAAATAAACTGAGCTCCTTCTAGGCCAGGCACCACTACTATGCATCCCAGGAACTTTGCCAGCTGAAACAAAAAGCCAATGAACAGCACTGTCCAGAAAGGGGAAAGGATTTTCTTCAAGCCACTGCACCACTTTCTTATCATACCTGGGTTTACTGCAGGCTAAGAACAATGCTCCAGGGATGACCTTCACTTGCACTCAGCTAATTTGCAAAATGAACTGCGCTACTTAAATTCAACTAGCTGTGGTTATCCAGAGCTCAGGGAAGTGCAAGGAACTGATAAAACCTCCAAAAAAAATGCAATTATATCCAAGAATTAAACAGTGAACTCTAGACACAGAAATTAAAAACAGAGCAATTGAGACATTTATTCTCTTTAAGAAAATATTCTGAAGACAGCAGCTGTTCATCTTATTAAGGCCAGAAAGTCTTTTAATTCCTAAAGAGGTTAAATAAGGAACATGAATGTCTGAATATCAGTTAAGTAATTTGTATGTAGTCACCCATGAAGTCACTGGTGCTGCTAGGTCGGTCTGGTGGGGAGCTCAGCTTTTGAAAAGGTCCTTAAATGCTCTTTGGGGAGGGACAAGTCTTTCTGACCCAAGAGGTCCTGTGCATCTTCCCTTCGTGAGACTTGGTTATGGCTTCTATCACGTTTATTCTGCTCCTGCTCTATATATTTTCCTTAAGAGACACAGTGCAATTCAAGATGGAGACACTCAGTGCCAGAAAGGTTCTTCAGGAAGATACAGCTTCGGCTGGATGCCTATGCTAATTGCTGCTCCCAGGCACCCTTTTCAGAAGGTGAACAGATCCCAAGACAATACTGAGCATTTCAGTCTCGTGGTAATGAATGAATAAAAGAGAACAGCTGCTGTTTTAAAATAGAAATTCATAGCTTTGTAGGGTCAGTGGTATTTTATGAGACTTTTCATGCCTGGAACAATTTAATGACAGCTATAGTATTGCCATATTTATTCCCTACCATTTCCAATTTTACTATCAATTACTTCATCTTTTTTATGGCAGCAGTGTTTGTCACGTACATGAAAAAAGAATGCAGGGGCAGCCGGGACCCTCGATATGTATTTAGAGGCTGAGGATAGTTCTATCGTAACTATGTGATTGGAATTATCCATTCCATCTTAATAAAAGGTATCTCTGATCTGCAACCATGAGCTGCAGCTGCACTTCTGAATGGGAGTGAAAACATACTGCAGCCATTGTCCTGATCATTGATATTAATAAGATAAAAGATAGACTTTGAGAGCAAAGGGAGAATGAACACACAGAGCAATTACTTTTTTGATACATGGGCCTGATTCTTACTGAATTAACTTCACCACTCCACAAGCTTTCCTATACTGCCAGATGTGTAAAGTGACCCCAGTGATAGCAAATAATATCTATTGAATTACTGTAATTTCTTGAGCTCATTTTTCAGACAGTATTTTGAGGCAAACAAAATGCACCTTTGCAAAAAATTGTCTAGTCAAGTTGAGTGGTGAGAAGCACAGTCTGGGGGGCTTCCTCCATCCCTGTTTTCCCCCCCTCTCTGGGAAGGTTCTGTGTCAATCTCTACCATGTCTCAGCATGGATACCCTGGTGAAATATTTTTGAGACATAAGGATACCAAGGTCGATTTTAGTTAAGAGAGGAAAAAAACGTCCACAATGCTGTGAATCCAGTGACATACTTCAGTTCTGATTCAAGTATGTGGCTAATCCCAGTGAAGCCTCTGGAAGTCATTATATACGAGTAGCTGTGATACACTGATCATAGTGGTCCTGCATTTAATAGGCCCTCTAACAGCAATGCGCAAGCTAAAACTTTTGGTGGGTTAAAACCTTGGTATTTCAGGCCAACATTCAGAGTAGTACCCGAGAAAATGCTCAGCAGTAGTCATACACATTACTCATCTTTACTGATTAGATCAATTAGACCTGAACTTAAAAATTTTAAGTTGAGACTTTGAAACAAACCTAAAATTCATGGAGAAATGATGTAAAGAGAAGAAAATAAACATATCAATATTATTCTTCTGGTCACATAAAAAAATACAGTAAAAGTCTTGGGATCTTTTTGCTGTTTCTCCCTGTTCAAACTGTCCCCAAAATGCAGCTGCCTTAAGGGTGAATTACCCTGACATATTTTCTGAGCAAAAAGTAAAAGACCAGACTGAGAGGAGGGGTTGACTTGCCCAGACAGCTGATATCCAGCCATTCTAGAGCTGCTGACTACAAACTCCCTAGTTAGCCACAGCTACCTGTGTTGTGACAGACTCCTCTGCTGAGATTAGCAGCTGTTATTTATCTTCAAAGAGCTAACTTGTACACTAAAAAAGGAACAGATCAGCTATGGTTAGCAAATGAAGTTAGGATTTGCCCTAATTTAGCAGATAAAAATTGGATCAACATGATTTCACACCAAAAAAAATCTACTTTCCATGGAGAATTGGCATTTAAAATGGCTTATTTGTTATAGTTTAGTGTAGCATCAGCTGCACATACAGCATAGCATTTTGGATTGCATAATCCCTGCACAGCAAGTGTAGCCTGAGGCTGCCATAACTACCAGGCATGACCAGCTATTCACTGCCTTGGATCCATCACTTCAGTGGAGAATGTAAGATATGTTCTGCTGGCATGAAAACAATACCATTACCTTCTCTACAATTAAGGTTGAGTTGGCTGTCCTCTGAGAAAACCCCACTTTAGTGTTCAGGGTAATTTAGAATCACATCAGGCTACCATGGTCATTGTCAGCCTAGCCGAGTGTTTCATAGGACATTTTCCTAAAGTGAAATGGCTTAAAATTGAAAAGAAAAAAGTCCAAGGTCACCAAAATTAATTTCCTGCATTGGGATGCAGCCCTGACATCAACAGTTACTAATGGGAGTAAGTGCCACTGGCAGAAATCAGGCTTTTCTATGTTTCTGCTCTGGGACTGTAACTGACAATATTATCAACAGGCCACCCGCTGCTGAAAGTGGGATTAATTTGCACAGTAGAAAAGGCCTTAGAGAGTCTTTCTTTAATTTGAATTCCCCTCACTGAAATTAAAGGCCACCGTTCCTTATCCTGTCTATAGAGGGAACATGAAAGACAACACTTTTGTCTTCTCCTCTACAACTGTATTTTCCATGTATTTTGTCTTCTCTTCTCTGAATAAAGAGTCACAATTCCTTCATCTGTCTTGCTTAGGCCACATCATTCAGAAGTCTTTTGCAATTTCTCCACATCTTTCTCAAAATACAGAGCCCCAAACTAAACACTAAACACTAAGCAGAAGGATTATTTCCAGACATCCTTTTCTATGTCCCAATCTGATGACTAGGAGTTTTTTGTTACAGTTTAAAACTGTTGATTTATGGTTATTTTATAAACCATGGCAAACCTTAAGTCCCTTTCTGTGGAAATGGTACTTAACCTGTTTCCCCTATTCAGTTTTTATGCAGCAGATTAGTCCTTTCTGAATACAGAACCTCCATCTATATTAAGAACTCTCCTCCAATTTATCCATGTAATCCCTAATTCCACTCACAATCTCTGTGCACTTTCACATTCTCACATATTTTGTCATCCGAGAATGTAATAAGCACATTCTCCATCATCCTGTTTCCATTTTACACAGATCTAGAACCTAGGACCAGCACCCTCTATCTTGGCAGTAAACCATTGGTAGCTACAGTCTGATTGCAATTTGCCCTCCTTGAGTGCTCAGCCCTCACTGTAGCTGTTCTCATTTATATAACCTTAAGGCAAGGCCCCTGGGGAAAGGTTCATGAAATAAACTTCTCATTTTTGTCAATCTCCATAGCCATACTATTTTCTGTTAAGAGGGCAACACTACACACAATCCAAAACTACTCATCCTACTGAAGAATTGCATTTTCACACAGTTTATGGCCCTATTCTGGCCATTTTCTTGTTGGTCTTTGCCATATTGATTCCCACATTAATAGACTGGCTTGAGCACAGGCCTTCTATTTCATAAATGAACATAAAGTCTACAGGACAGAGCTGTGACAAGGAATAGCTCATTGCTGACATGCTCATTTTTTCAAATAACAATTAAATCAATTGCATATATCAATTGCATATATCAACAATGTGACTTGACATTCCCCCACAGAAGTGGCACTCACAGAATATTTAAATATATATAGCTGAAATTATAACATCAGCAATGTGTTTGACTCAGTATTATAACCAGAATAAAGACAATCTCTGTGACAGAAAGTATGTAACCTCAATGACAGATAGTAGACAGGATGCACTGAGAAATGTCAAATGAGAATAAGAAGATGTTTTTACCCCTTACGTTGTTATCAAAATCACCTCACACTCCCATTTGCAGTCTTCTCAGATACTGCTGTGAACACAGGATGCTGCCCTAAATCCAGGTGTCACCAATGTGTCTACTGTCTGTAAATCTAGTTTTGGCTATGTATGACTGAAATACTAGAAATGGGCTTTGGGGAGCAAACCTGCACCAGTATGGGTCATTCTCTGGCAGGGAAACTCGAGGACAAGTTCAAGGAAACCTAAATGATCTTTAGGCTGAGAGTCACACTCTCAGGTTATGCTGAGCAGAAATGCCCTTGACCATCTCCCAAGATGGTCTCCTCAGCAAATCAACATGATCCCTTTTATTGCTAACAGTTTAGTGTATTAAAAAAAAATCATCAATTATTTTTTTTGGCCAAGGTCTGATAAATTTCCTATAGTCTGCTGGGGCCATTTTCCATCCATTGCTTCTTTAAGAAATTAAAGAGTCATATGCTTTGCCACACTGACAGTGACACACTCCAACTGACTGCAAGCTTGGCAAGTGGAAGAGTGTGTTGTCCCAACATACACCTGCCCCTTGACTCCCAAGCTATGGTATACTGCTTGTAGGTAAATGTAGGTAAATGACTAAGAAAATGATCACATGCAAACATGGCATCACAACTTTGCCTTGAGTAGACCCAAATTTTTCACTGGTATTTCAAAAATCCTAAATGGGAAAATTACATCTTTCCTGTTTCATAAACAAATAGACCAAAAAGACTTCTATCAGATGTTTTTAAATTTGTCATGCACAGTCTCAAACTCTGCTGCATTTGGGCAGAGGCTACTTTTTCATGCCAGGTGGCCATTTATTCTAGCTAGAATCAAGAAAGGTAGTGCAGGAACTTTGTTAGGCCTCAATTCATCACTTTGTTACCCATTTAATACCACAGAAATTTCAACAGAGTTCTACAAGGATCTGCCAGGAGTTAGTGATGGGTAATGTTAATACTGCAGCTAATACAGGACTTGTAAAAATAATCAGTAATTCATTCAAGTGTTGATGGAGCAGGAGGGAACCATCAAAATGTTAATAAGCCTAAATTTTAAAGATATCCCATTGCCATAATGCTAATGCAAGCACCAATTTTCCAGGTTCCCCTGGTTTATCACAGTTCCACCAGCTGATGACCAAGAATATTCCTACCAATGCCTGTGCTGTGCCATGGGCAGACTCCCAAGGACCTGAGGCAGGACAGAAGGGCAACCTAGTCACAGCTCAAAATCAGACAGTGTCCTGTCATGGCACGGCTGATCAGCCACCTTGCAGCTTTTGCAGCATACTCAGCGTGAGGTGCTCAGGGACAACATTGCGTGGCCCCACAGACCTATGTTGTACAGCTCAGTCCTAGGATTTGGTGGGTGACCTTGGGATACTCTTCTCCAGGTTTGGGTTTTTTTTCAAATAGAAGCCAGTTCATCTGAATCAGTTTCATAAAAAGTCTCATTCTTATTTTGGGAAAGATCTTGTGTTATAAAGGCATTACTGTATGTACTATATCAACTGTGGCAACACATGGAAGTCCTAAAGGGGGATGTAAATTTAGGGCTTTACTTAGTAAAAAAAGACTGCCCATAGCACAGACCCAGTATGAAATGGCCTGCTCCTTTTCTTCTGGAACTGTTTCAAGTCAGCATCCACAGAGACCAACACAGTGATGGGGAATGACCCTTCTTCACTCACTGCATCAATTTATAGTCACCATTTCTGTCGCTCTGTTATTTTCCCCTTAGCTGTTTGTCTTTTCCAGCCCTTTAGATCACTCATGTGAAAGTACTGGGACAGTCATTCCAATAGAGAAATGGAAAGCTGTAATCAAAATGAGTGGAATGCAATTTATCTATCACATAGATTGTCAACAATGGTTTTGTGCAAAGAATATGTAAAAAAAAAAAAGCTTGTACCGATACACACAGGATTCCCAGCTTCAAGACAATGATTATTGTATTTTGACCTCTCAGCAATCAATTTGAAAGATGCAAGAATGTGCAAAATTTTGATTTCCATTCTCCTTCTGAGAAAAAAAAAAGTGCTCTTCATTTTGTTTCCAACATACTCCATGCCCTGCACATGAAGAGCAGGCCTGAAAATGTTCTGTTTGCTTGCTTTTAAAGGTTTGATGTTAGAAAAAGCTTGCTGACAAAATTTTTTCCTCTCCAAGCATTTTAGCTGAGTGTCATTTGTGATGCTAGAAAATAGTACTTGGAAAGCTTTATAAGCTATATAAAAGATTGGCTCCTAGTGCTGCAGAATGAGGCTTTTTTAGCTTTCTGAAGGACCACACATGCCCGTGTTTGACCTTCCTGAAACAAATTACTATCTATGTCCTTTGATGACACCTTTTTGGATAAAAGATATCTGAGCTGTGTATGGAGGTCCTGGGTATCAACAGAGGTGGCTGATTGGCTTTCCCATACGCCCCTAATTTTCAGTTTTCTCCCCTCTTCCCATCTGAAAAATGCAACTGAGTGACAGGAATAATCACAAACAAAACTGTGGCTCACACATACACATGCACATACGCACACATATACAGATACGTATGCATATATGCATATTGATTGTCAGGGGTTGCTGACTCGGTAGCTCGATGGAGGTTAGGCTGCTGCAGCTCCAAGCCCACAAGTCCAGCCAGTAGTGAGGCTGAGTGTGCATTCCCACAGGCACACACACACGTACACAAAACATATGTACATATATACTGCCAGCCACACAGAACAACAAAGACACTCAGCAGCAACAGTCTTATGTTATTCCCCTGTCTGGCTGCTCAGGGTGAAGGTCTGTTAATAGGAAAAATGTATAAATGTGTATGATGCGGTTCCCTCCAGCAGCTGGACTCAGGCACTCAGTCTGCCCAGCAGCTGCCCCTGGATCCCTGTCTCCCCAGTTCCTGGCACCTGGACGTATGACCCCTGAGGCTTCAGCCCCACTCCAGCTGCTAGTACCAACTTCCTTGCAAACACACACACACACACACACACACACACACACACACACACTGTGAACCCTTCCTGTAACTGGACTTAGGCACAGACTACCCCATAGCTGGCTCCAGAACCTTGCTGTGAGCCTCATTGCCTTCTGCACGGAGTCACACACATGTGCAAAGAGGTATCTCAACCTGGACAGACCCCATAGCCTCTTGGGTGGTTGGTCTGGACTCTCTGGTCCCTCCAGTGTCCAGCTCCTCATGCTGTCTCACTTCCAGACACACACACCTCTGGCTCCCAGATCATGTCACCTCATCAGCTAGTTCCAGCTTGATATTCACTAGCAATCCTACACAGACACACATTCCCTCACACATTCCCATTGATGACACCACAGACACACTGACACTCTGACCCATGGTCCAACTGAGGGCTGGCAGCGAGACCTCCATATACACACATGCACACAGAATACACAGTTCCTTAACCAAGAAAATAGTTAGAAATGGAGTTTAATGAGAAGTCAGGTCAGGCTGCGCTGACCAGGTGCTGGGCATGGCCAGACAAGTGTGATGGCCAGCCACTGTCCTGAGCAGACTCTTTTATCCACTTTCGCTTTATTTTTGCAGATTCATTGCTCCCCAGATCACCTTGATCCTTCACATTCCCCACCTTGGGTTCCTCCCTTGAATATCCCATGAAAAGTCTTTTATCATTCTAGAACGTTCTTCCCCAGCATCCCACACTGTCTCACACCCGCCCTGTAGGCAGTGAGCCTCTCAGTCTGAAAAGTGCTCTAGAAAACCTCTCCCCTTGGGTGTCCCTCAGCCCCTGGGGCTGAGGGTCCCCTGTGACATGCCAGGGGGGCTAGGGAGATGCTCATCTCTCTCAGTGGGTTACTAGGACTCCCTCCCCTGCCACTGTGCCCAATGACACCCTAATATAGTGCATAGCTATAGGTTTATCTGGTCTTCATACACGCTGCTGCCTACAGCCAGCCCACGCAGAGCATAGGAAGAGTCAAGATCTTCCTAGTATCAGCAAAGCTGAGTAAAATTTGCAGCAAGGAGTCAGCACCCTCTGATTCTGCTCCCCCTTCAGGAGCTTACCTTAAACAAATCCCTAATTATAGTTTTCAAGTAGTTCAGTAAACCTAAGCAATGGTAAGCTTACCTTCATTTTGCTTCACTTACCTTCGTGATGTGCTTACCATCTTTTTTAAAATAAACTTTCAATGTTAATTAACAAAGTGACCTTGGCTACATTGCTTAACCTCTCTGTGATTCTCTTCTCCCTTTTGTACAATTAAGACAATAAAACAATGCACCCACATGGGTATTGTGGAGCTTAATTAACTGGTGTGTACAGGCCTCTGAGGTTCTGCAAAGGAGAGCACTGTAAGAACAGAAAATTAATGTTAGGATGAATATTACACAGTAACCTGACACAGCATCTGTAAGTTAAAAAAACCCTCACCTTAGAACAGATTTTCCCGTGCACTGAAATAACTTTTGAAGCAATGTCTTCAGATTCAGTGTTCAGTGGCCAGAAGATAAAAAAGGGGAGCAGCTTGCAGTCTCAGGTTAATTGTTCAATTCAGTAGAATCATTCACAGTTGGACTCAATGATCTTAAGCATCTTTTCCAACCTAAAAGATTCTACGATTCTGTGATTTGCAGAACACAGGTTTCACCCTGATAAATACCTGTCATGTATTCCCACCTATATTCATCCAAATCTTTACAGTCTTCTCAGCACTACCATTAGAATAGCAGGTACAAACTGTCCCTAAAATCTGTTGAAAATGGAGCATCAAGCAGCCTGGGAAGTTTTTGGAAACCAGTTTCTTTTATGAACCTGGTCAAGGTTCATCTGGTGATCTCTGTATGCTTGAGAGATTTTCATTTCAGGAGTATCCATACCACAGCTTCTGTCAATGCATTTTGTTTTCAGGTTCTAGTCTCATGTAAAGCTTGAGTGAAGCTCAGAAGGTGCAGATATTAGGAAAGAAATGAAAGACAATATCTACACCACCCAAAGAAAGAAGACACTGTAGAATGCCACATAGTAACAGCAGAAACTGATTGTGTGAAATTTCTGTACTTTGAAAGAAGTTTGTTTTGTAGTTTATACAATATTTTAAATGACTTTACCATAAGCATCCATAAGCATCTCAGCTGTGTAGCTGAATAACTTCCCTGATTATGACAAAAAAATCATAATAACCAAGCCATGAAGTTCTGTTTTTCAATGTAAGACATAGCAGATGCCAGGTTTCCTAGTGATGCCACGGTCCTTAGAAGCCAGGTGATGCACAGTTAATTTTTAGACAGTTACCAGGCAACAGTTGGGATTAACAGAAGGCCACAAACAACTCCTTAATTTTCTTCCCTGAATCTGAGCTGCTGAATTTATATTTCAACTATTTTTCCACTGGAGGTCTTAGCCATGGAAAAAGGATCATACCGTATATTTGTTAGATTAGATAAGTGATTTTCTTTAGCATTTCTAAGTATTCAATAAATCTATTCCTTTGTAAATACAATATAAAATCACTCCTTGAATTTTTCATGTGCTTAGATCTAAGAAACTCTACCTGCAAGAAAAAAAGTTGAACAAAAATCTTACAGCCATTGTAGTTTGCAAAAAGTATAGCCTGTGATTTTGCTTTTTGTTTAGATTTTCTTTTATTTGTCATGTCTGTTTTGACATGTTTCCCAAAATCCTGTTACCAACCATTCTAATCATTACTATTAAATTATGAATGATGGTTAATGAACAATGGAGCATTCAGCTGTACCTCAGTTGATTCTGTTTCTCCCCCTTGCTTTCACCAACAAACTGGCTGAGTTTGATATGCTTAGAAAAGAGAGAAAATGTCATGTTTGCCTGCAACAGGAGGGATCTTGACTTGACAATCAAGATGCACTTTCCTCTATTATTATTCTGTGATAATATTAGCTTGTCATACTGTTTTTTACATGTCAATAATCATTCTACCTTCACACTCCAAGTCTGAGCTCAAATGCAGGAAGAAAAAATTAAATAGGAATAAATGGAGGTTTCCTTTCATTTTTAGCATTTAATTTAACATATAAAAAGAAATGGTTATTTCATGTAATCTAATCACTCTTGTACTTTTAGTATATAATCATTATCACAATACATCTCTCATAGCATAGTCAACAGCTGCAGCTCCTCACCTGATGAAATGTCTATTATCTGCCAGTGTGATCTCATCTTTAAGAGGAACTGCCACAAAAAATGTGAGCCCAGTGTTTCAGATATTAGATGTGAAAATACTTTTTTTTTTTTTTTCCCTCATGAGGAATATGCAGGAAGGGCGCTAATTTTCCTACTTCACATACTGTAGATTATCACCTTGTAATGTGTTTTTGTCTCCAGGTCATTAAAAACCTGAGTTTATTTTTACTATTATTTATGACTGTTACTGCATTAGCTTTGAAACAGAAGTTATGCTGTTCAATTACAGATGCATTGTGCTCAGCACTCCAGGAACACAAAAAACCCCAGATTGTAAATGTGCAGGGGTCAAGTCAATGCAAAGAATTTTGAGAGCCTACACCTACCTCCTCTAATTGTAAAGTATAACCTGCCACACAATAAGTGGGTTGCTTGAAAAGCTTAAGTGGTAGAATACACAGGAATTTGATGCTTTGCTAGGTGTCTTACTCATCTAAACTAAGACGATATACCTTACTCCAGATTTCTGTAGCCTCTGGCATTTCACAAACATAGATCAACTATGCCTGATATTTCCCTAATATAGGGAAATGTTAGTAGCCCCAATGTGTGTGACAAAACTGAATTAGGCAGTGACTGAGGACAGTATTTTCACACTGGAAAGTCAACACCCATGTTGTGTCCATGGAGCAGACTGTGAATGCCTGAAGATCAAATGAGCTGTGACTTCACAACTCATTTGAGCTGACTGAAGTCTGCACTGCTATCTAAAGGGGTAGTTCTACTCTTTGATCCCACTCATGTTCCCTCACCTATGCCAGCACAAGGTGTTGTGTGGTTGCAGTGTGTCAGATCAGGGAACTAATCTAGCTGAAAACCCAGAAAAAATCAACTTAGCAAATGGCTTGGTCACATCCAATGGTACATGAAACTGCATTCTCATCTTCAACACCTCTGCACTGTGCTTTGGAAGAGCTGCACTTGAGGTAGTTGGGAGAGAAATGAATGAAAGGAGTCTTGGCTGTGCTGAGCCCATTCAACACAAGCTGGTTGAGCAAAAGCCTTACTGTGCACACCGGGCTTGGAGTCTCCCTGCCAGAGTGGCGCAGTGCTCACCCACAGTCCACACTGGAGTGTGAGCTTGTACACAGTCAGCAGGCTCAGGCTTGACTGACAGCACCAGTAAGAGGGGCACCGGTAGCATGCTGAAGTGGTGGAGAGGTTTGGGGGTTAGTAGCACTCTGTCTTGGATGGAATGGTAAATACCTCCTTTAGCCTGCTCTGCTCTCCCTCCTGCCCCCATAGGTGGGATGGTGCCATTCTCACTCTTTCTTCTGATTCAATACATCAGCACTGCTGTGCTGCTCTCTGTCATCCCTTCTCAAATAATCCCATGATTCCCATCACTCCCCACTTTCCTTTCTTTTGTACAAGTAACCCAGATTTTCTCCTTTGACACAATGTCTCAAAAGTTTCCATGTCCTCACGCCTTCTTCCCCAGACCCCAGAAGCTCCTGTGCCTGGCAATACTCAACATTCTCCAGCTTCAGACCATATTGGCCAACAATCAAACTCAGACATGTCAAATTCAGAGCACACCCCAAATCCTTCTATCTTTGTTGACTTGAACATGATCAAAGGACTTGCCAATATTTTGACTCTAAATGGTCAAGCCAAGAATGGAGGGGGTCCATCACCCCACCCTCTTAAGTCCCAAATAAAGATGACAACTAAAAGAAAACCTTTGTGAAAAAATTGCTTTGTCCTATTACAGCAGATTTCAACTAATTGGAAAAAATACAGCTTTTTTTAAAAAAATACTGTAACCAAAATATTCCCCTTTGGCTATGTTTATCATTAAAACACAGTCATTTTATGAAACAAAATTACAACACTGGATCTGATGTGCAGCCAATATGCTGAAGGTTTTATCATCACTTAAATCAATTGACAGCACTGAATATTTTATAAAAACAAAGGGAAAACAATGTAGGATCCTTTCAGGAGATCAGTGCTCTGACCAGTTCACAAAATTTTTTACGGCAATGTGGATCTGAACTGGTTAGCTGTTTACTTGTCTTACACTACTAAGGAAGGAAAAAATCTTGCGGGGAAAGAAAAAGATGTCATCTGTCTTCATTTTTTTTTCTTTTACTTGTAAAGAATGCCAATGAACGTTTCATATCTACCAGTTATTTACATTCTGTTTTGATAAACACCTACTACTTTTTGGAAGTGGTCACCTCTCTTTTCACTGTGCAGAGATCGAAACACCTTTCTTATGACAGAGCCCAAATTCATCTCACTTGAATTGTGGCAATTATCTAAAATGTCTCAGATCTGAGGCTGAATTGTCCTTCTGATGGCTATATTCTTCATTGACTACAGAGGAAACAAGTCAAAAGCAAACCAGACATCTCACTCCAGCACTTCCTTAGGGACAAAGCACCAATGGCTGTGGGTACTTTTTTTAGGCATCATGCTATTGTTTTTATGTGCTTGTGATAGGTAGACTAGATCTTGTGACTTGATAATAAAAAGGAAAAGTCTGGGTTGGGGGAAATATAAGAACCTGAGGAGACTTGGAAACTATTTACTGGTGGAAGAATACATTCAAAAATGTACTTGATGTTTAGTCATCTGCAAAAAACCTTGGCAAGTAGTTAGCGTCACCTACATACTGGGACAGAGAGCCCGGGATGTTATTCTTTTATTCCCACTTCTAGCACTAATCATTTGCATGACCTTGGACAGATGACTTCCCAATTCCATGTCCTGTTTCTTTGCCCACCTCTTAACTCTTCTGTCTGCTTAGATTATGAACTTTCTGCTATAAGGATTTTATTTTATACTATAGCCAGATGCAACAAGACTAGAAACCATGTCCTGAGGACCAAGGCTCTTCAAAAGAATTGCCCTTTCCCAAGACTCTTCCCCTAAAGGATGTAGACAGAGAGGGCTGGTTGGGAAAGTTCTTGGCAGTAACAGAGCAAGAGTTAGAGGGAACTCGGGACTGAAAGCTCTCCATGGCCTGAAGATGACTTGGAGGCAAGGCAAGTTTCAGGTGAAGGTCCTGTAGAGGATTAGGAGCTTTTATTGCACAGCATCTCATATAGTCCCAATGAAACCCGTGCAGCATGATCAAGAAGTGATCAAAACCCATTTATCTGCAGAGAAAAAGTCAAGAAATTAGTGACTTGTGAAGAGCAACTGTACTAAGTTTTCAGACTCAGTTAATGCTTTTAGAGCCTACCATAGGACATATTAAGAAACCACACCTGCACTCTGTGTGTGTCATGCACAGGCTGAGGCATCACACCTGATCAGAGGAATTCCATTTACACTAAGTCTTTATACCTCTGGCATTACCCTTTAAAGGAAAACAAATCTATTTTGCAGTCTCATGAAATCTGCACAGCCTTAGTGTAAATGGCTATGGAGACCTCAGGTCTTCCTCCTAAATGTGAGTCCCCATCCCTTATTATCTAGAAGGGTGAGATGATGACACCAGTTTTCCTTTCCCTTGGAAGCTATGCAAAATCTACCTCTTTTCAGGTGGTCCAGACTTCATATATTCAGGAACTGAAATGAGAAACAATTTTTAAACCTTTCCAGGCTGGCAGGAAGCTGCACTGACTCCAGAACAATAGTAAAGTCTTACAGCTGTGTGGACCAGCTCTGACAAAGAACCTGTAACACTTTACCTCTCAAATTGGTTTCAGTTCCCCAGGAACAAGTCTGTCAAAGCCTGCAAAGAGCAACTGTTGCTTTGTCCTTGAAAAAAGCACCTAAAAATACACTTCAAATTTTTATGAAGCCGTGCACTTTAATCATGCTTATCATTGAAGAATTTATATATGATATAGAATGACCAAGTGTGATGATACGTGATCAGTGATTAATGAACTGCTCACCAATGAAAGACAGGTCCCTGCTCTGGTACAGCAGGAGAAGGGGACACAGGTTTGATGAGCTGATGATATTTCTTCCAGTCCTAGTTTCTGTTATTCCATGGTTATACTCCTCTATCACATATGGAAAATCCATGCATACAGAACAGATTTATGAACACTTGCCCTCATTACAGTTGTCCTTTAAAAAAAAAAAAAATTAAAAGGACTGAAATAAGTTCCTTTTCTTATCATTCAGATTTTAAATTTGGCAGATACAGTGGCGTAATCTTACAGTTTATCTTCATAAATATGCTCATTTTATGACCATGCAGAACAGTATCTGCGTTAATGTTGTGCTGAAATGCAGTGATTCAAGTACTTGTCCTTTAACGTTAGTTTTCCTGTAAAAGTGATCTAAAAATAATTTTGAATATGTGTTTCCTTCATTAGCAACCCACAATTCAAAAAATAAGATACTACAAAAATTTTAATTTTAAACTGTCAGTTTAATTTAATAGAAAAGTATGATATTTCTTGTTAATATTCTATATGCCTAACTGGTCTAATAAGCAATCTGAAGCACTGCATGGGCAGTTAGGAAGAAAAAGCCTCAGTACATTGGATCCCTTGAAATAAGCAGATTATTCTGACATGCTCAAGTTTTACATGATACACTTAAGAGATCTTCTGTAAGAAGCTTTCTGCACAGTGTTCAGTGAAACAGAAAAATTATCATAAAAGTTAGAATAAAATAGTAGCATTTAGCATTACATAAGAAACTATTATTATTGCATCAGCTCCTGGTCTTAATTACAATGGGTTTGTGAGAATGAGCTTGTTGGCCATTTACTCATCCTACCTCCAACTCTTCCTGTCCGTCTCCACTGTGACTACCTTCACCTCTCTCCCTCTCCCTTCAGGGACATGATTTATTGTTGGGAGAGTTGACACATGTCTGAAGCTTTTCTGTTGCAGATGCAACTCAAGAAATCAAGTTGAAGTTTCACCTGTGAAAAGAGCAGGGCATTCTCTGAAACTCGATTTATACCATTTTTCTTTGCCCCAGTTGGAAGTTGCTGTGAATGACCAAGTGAAGTAGCAAGGATCAAAGGAAACAATAAAGAGACAGAGGTGTACCAGCTTGCTTTCTAGAGGTAACCAAGGTTTTTACAGCACTGACACATACTAAAAGCAATCATAGGGAATTTACACCTCCCTCAAGGAGCTATTGTGTCCATCTAGGATCAACACTGTGTCCTGCGTGCTGCCGTGAAGGGACCGAGCCAGTCTTAGGCCAGTGACATGTCATTCTTCAAGAGCTGAAGTATTATATGAATATTTGATTGGCCATGAAACTCCAACTGCAACAATCCATGAGCTTGGTTTGGGAGGGAAACAGATGATAGACATGATCTCATCTATCTCTTTTCAAAGCATTCAAGTAACTCCACCAACTTTCTCAGTCTCTCGAGGTAGGCACTGTACTTTCCTCTCATTGTGACTGCATGGTCTGTTTTTACAAGACTGGGCAGATGGCAAAGGAGTACCAGGCTGTTCAAATCATGCCTTTTTTGATGGGGTTCAATGAAACATTTCCCTCT
The DNA here is from genome assembly GCF_003259725.1 of Athene cunicularia. Classification (NCBI taxonomy): domain Eukaryota; kingdom Metazoa; phylum Chordata; class Aves; order Strigiformes; family Strigidae; genus Athene; species Athene cunicularia. The sequence continues at coordinate 16,811,350 of NW_020799091.1, read as the reverse complement.
TAGTGCAATGGTGTGAGATTAGGTGGTGTAGGTTTCCCCTAGCATCTCTAATAGGGCATGCTCTGAACCATCCTAGTTGAGATGGAGTTATTTGGCAACGTATTTATTTCATAAGCCCAGTACATTGAAGGATCCTTCTGTACCTGCTCAGTTGCCCTCCTTACACATAGATTCCACCTCACAGGCATTCAGCTGGCAAAGGAGACAATCAGGTCCAAAGCCTTTTCTAAATTAAAGAACATGAGTTCATATTTCTGGATCAGGGTAAAAAAGAAAAATATGGACCCGGATCATTGAGTGCCATCCCCTGCAACCCCAGATAACCACACAGTATTTATCCAGGTGAAAAGGATGTGCCAAATTTCTCCCCACGCCACAGGCCACAGAGTACCACCTTAAATCAACCTTAAGTGGCAGTTACACAGGAGAGCAAGTATATCACCAGTGACCTAGAATAACAGAAAATAAAGACTTAAAAGTGGTTATATAAAACTGCCAGTCAGGCTTTAACAGCTATGCAGAATAGGGCAAGGACAACTCTGACAGTCTCATGGTCTCACCTAGAGAAAAATTCCTAACCCCAATCTGGTAATCAGTTTATGCATGAGTGCAGGACACAACATACCTAAAGTATACCACAGGACGTCAATTCCCCTTGGTCTTAAATCCTGTTTATAGCTATGATCAATGTCAAATGCATTAGAAAGACACAAAAAGACACACCAAAAAATCCAAATATTCATAAAGGAGACTCGATGGTCCTTATCCATCAAGTGCAGCTAAGCATTAGAAGCCCTAACACTGATTTGCAGCAGTAACGTATCATGAACACAGTGCCCATCAGGCCAGTTTCAGATCCCCTGGATGACTCGAGAACCACTATATCTGAAGAACACCTCCAGCAATCTCTCTCAAACATGATAGCTTCCATCATTTTTTACTTCATATCTGCCTTACAGGATCTATACTAATGCTTGTCATCTTAATGTTTCCAATAGATATTTCATAAGGGACACTACCCAATGCTTCACTTCCATACAGGTAGATAAAGTCCCCTGCATTCTACCTACCTAACATAAACCAGTATCTCACAGAAGAAGTAGCACTAAAAAGAGAGCAGGACTTTTATGCAAACAATAATATATTCTGATTTAATTTCTATTCCATGTCAGAAAACATTAAATCAATCTGCACAAAATAGGGAATAATCAGTTAAATGCTGAGAAAAACCCATCTCAGTATACTCTCAAGCATAATAGTTATTTTTCTGTCTGGAGGGCTAAAATTGCAATAGACTGAAGAAGGATTTGAACTCAGCTCTCCAACATCTGAGGATTCTCTTCAACATCCAAGGTTGATGGATCTCTTCTAACATCCCTCTAACTTCCAAAGAGAAGCCCATGCCTGTGGGTCCCAGGCACAGACAGTCATCAGTTTCTTAAGTCCTTGAGGATTCCTACTTGGGTTAAATATTTGATTTTACCTGCCATTAAAATCTTCTTAGTATTTACAGGTAGATAGTTTGGGAAATCTCATCCAGCCCAATTACGCATCTCACCATTCTGCCAGATAACCAATGCAAAAACATGAGGCTGAATACAACAGTACCAGATCTCAAGGGCTCAGTGGCTCTAGTCCTCTGCAGCTGACTCAAGATCAGGTCAATAGTGAGTGCAGATGACTTGTCAGTAGAAGAGTCTGAGAAATAAGGGTACCTGGACTTGTACAAAGCATTTGACATCCTTGTCCCTAAATTGAAGAGACATGGATTTGACAGATGGACCACTCAGTGGATAAGGAATTGGCTGGATGGTCACACTCAAAGAGTTGCAGTCAATGGCTCAATGTCCAAGGGGAGAGCAGTGACAAGTGGCGTTCCTCAGGGGTCACTCCTGGGACCAGTGCTGTTTAACATCTTTGTCAGTGACATGGACAGTGGGACTGAGTGCACCCTCAGCAAATTTACTGATGACACCAAGCTGTGTGGTACAGTCGACATGCTGGGGGAAAGGGATGACATCCAGAGGGACCTGGACAGGTTTGAGAGGTGGGCCTGTGCAAACCTCATGAAGTTCAACAAGGCCAAGTGCAAGGTCCTGCACATGGGTCAGGGCAATCCCATGCACAAATACAGGCTGGGCAGAGGATGGATTGAGAGCAGCCCTGAGGAAAAGGACTTGGGAGTATTAGTGGAGGTACTCTTTATCAGGGAGTGTAGTTATAGGACAAGGGGTAACAGTTTTAAACTGAAAGAGGGTTTTAGATTAGATGTAAGGAATAAATTCTTTCCTGTGAGGGTGGTGAGACACTGGCACAGGTTGCCCAGAGAAGCTGTGGCTGCCCCCTCCCTGGCAATGTTCAAGGCCAGGTTGGACGGGACTTTGGGCAACCTGGGCTAGTGGAAGGTGTCCCTGCCCATGGCAGGGGGGGTGGAACTAGATGATCTTTAAGGTTCCTTCCAACCCAAACCATTCTATGATTCTGTTCTATAAATGAGAAATCTGTAAGACCAAACTGACCTAAAGAAGATCTGAACTTTTTTCCTTCACCCACACAAATGGATGCCATTGTACAATCCCAGATTTCCTGGCAGCTGGTTTCCACAGAGCAGCTACAAGCTGCCGTAGCTAAGTGAAGTGACTGGAGACTTCGGTCTCCTGAGCTGTGAATGTATCACCTACCTCCAATTCACACTAAAATGTGCAGTGTTTTTTACCTTATTTAGGTGATTTACAGACCACTGTCACCATTTCTCTGTGCCTTCGAGGGCAACACATCACGTGTTTCTACATCTGAGTACAGAGAGTTTTACCACTGCTGGCAGCTCTGCAGCAGAATGGACAGCTTGTAAGCTGTATCATTTATGAGCAGTGACAGAAATTGAGGTCACTCATTATAGACAGGAACCTTTAAGAGAGCACATCACTCTCCCATGGACAATGACATTTACAAATGTTTTGGTGTTTTCAGTGAGCAAAAAATATCATCTGTAGTGGTAGTATTGTAGTGGAAATAAAATGCTACTGGGAAAGCAAAGTCCAGGACAATACAACCTCATTCATGAGTTTCCTGCTCTATAAATCCGCTGAAAATTTAAACTCAGCTGACAACATTTCAACAAGTGTTCTAATTCCCTTATAATCAAGCACATTAACAACCCACCATATTAATTTTCAATGGCTTCCGCTTCTCAGCCTAGCATATTGGAACAATCCAACACATCTGGGACTGAATTAATGTCACAAACAATTCCATACACTTAGAATGATCTTCTCACTTTACATTACATAGAAGTCAGTCCTCAGAGCAAACAGTTACTATTAAAATATCCCCCACTTGTATAAGTCACCCTCGGAACTGAAATGAGTAGTTATTAATTACTGGCATATCTGTGTTTATACAGCACCATTTGTGTGCCTGGTACATGTGAATAAAGTCGCTACCCCAAGGACCTTATAGTTTAAATTATACAGATAGCTAACCACATCATTATAAACTTGTTATAGATTTGATCTAAAAAGGAGGCAAAGCAAGGCAAAACCACGGGGAGTGAAGACATCTGTTTTGCGAGGAAATCTGAGCTAGGATATGAGGTTATGCAAGGATATAAGCTGTTCTTAATAAGTGTATCCGCTATAATATAGAATTGGGTAGGAGTGGAGACGGTTTTCACTAGATCAAACACTGGGGAGATGTTTAAAGCTATATCAAAGACCTGGACACTGCAACTTTTGGGTCTTGCCCGCTGCTGTAGTAATTGGGCTACATCCAACAAACTATTTATGCGGCTAAAGCAGGCAATGGTCCCAAAGGCGTATCTAAATTCCCACATCTAGTTGCTGCTTAATCCTGGACGTGCATTAAGAATCAAGACAATGCATCATGGTTTATATCTACCCAGAATTTGCTGCTCCTTCTGCCTACAGCTATGAGACACTACCAGTGGCTCAGAGACATCATCAAGAAATGCAAAACCTGTAAGAAGTTTCCCACACATATTTTTCTTTTGTTCTTCATTTCATAGCTTCCTTTCCACTTATCATCACACCCCCAGTGCACAAAGACTTTGAGTCTTTTAAGAAACTTCTTCCTTTCCTCCAATATGTACAGTGCTTTAGCTCTTCAAATCTGACCTGCATCACTTGGGACTTAGGAAGCAAGTTCTGCATATATCCATGAGGTTAGATGATGCAGCAAAAATCTCAAGAGTACTTGATGCAGACTACTGAATTTAGTTCACACGAATCTACACATACTAACAAGTCCACCCCTACAGGACAGGAGGCCATTTTCTTCCAGTATGACCTTGGGTGATACCTTTTTCCTCTCTGTACAACAAACATGCAAAGGAAGAACACAGGCTTTTTGGGCCGAAACAACCACAGTAACCACTTTGCAAAAAAAAATTCAAGCCTAGCTGTCTACATATACATCCTGCTGTTCTGGGAGATTTCCAAGAGCATACAGAGAGTACTACTAGAAAACTTTTTAGAGTGCTGCTATTCTGGTCCTACGCAGCAAATTTTAGTTTGGTTTTTGATCTATAGAAAGGCTGTTTCTGAATCCCACAGTATTTTCAGCTTATGACCAACCTCAATTACAGTTGAAAACCCTGAATTAATCCATTGATATTCTCTTTCCCCAAATTGCATTCTTTACACATTTTTTAACCTTTCAGATCATCTCTTGAAATGAAGTGTGTAGGAGAGGAGACTGGAGTATTGTTCGAGGCCGCCTTTACTATTATGCACCTAAGAGCGTTTGTCAAGCGTATTGAATGTCCTCTATCAGTTGTATGTGTCATGCAGTAGGGAAGGTGCGCTATGAGAAAATCTCTGGGAAACGGTAGACTGGTAACAAAAATACACGTAGCATAAAAATGTGGAAAATCTTTTTCTTTTAATTGTTAGTTTCTGTGCAGTTTTCTGAAAAAAAGTATTGTCCTTTACACAAAAATTCTATTCTGTAGTGAAAGATGTATTTTGTGGATTGAAGGCTAAAGGAAAGTGGTATAAACATCTTGTCCAGTCTCCTGTAGAAATCCATCTGAGGAATATCATTAACCAAAAATCTTTGCATCAACCTTGTAACTTCTTTACAAGTAATGGCATTTTAGAATAACATTGGATTTAGACAGTTCAAATGATAAGAATCTACTACAGCCCAATTCATTATCTCTACTATCAAAATATTCTCCATATTAAACAATATCAGCTTCCATACTTTGTATCACATCAGGATATTTTATTCTATTCTAGGCAATTACTCCCCATGAAAAATATCTTTCCCACGTAGGACTGTGCTCAAATCACCTTTCAGCTTTTTCTTGGGAAAGCAGAACAGATTGATTTTTTTTTTTTAAGTTCTCACTAGAAGGCATGTTTTCTGCATTATCCTGTGGATGTTTTCTGAATTATTTGTCAATTAAAAGAAAAATGCCAGCTTGCATCGGTACATTACCTTGTTTCTATCTGGATACCCTAGGAAATACTCATTATAAGCATGAATGCTATTCTCTTTCTCTTAAAACAAACCAGAATTAATATTACTCCTCAGCTTAGGCTGGAAGAGAATTGTTTTGATGCCACTTGCTTATGCTCTTATAAATACACAGAAGTTTCAATAATTGATGATTCTTTTTTGAGAACACAGATGGAAGCATCTAGAAAAGAACAAATAACCCCAAACTTTTCCAAAAACCTCATTAACTTGAAAGTTTAATCTTGGGCTTCAAGAAGAGTCATCAGATCAAGATCTGCCTGTCAGAATTTTTATATATATGTATACTGATGATACATGTACATACACGTATGTATCTCATACACATCTTTTTTTTTAATATATATATATATATATATATATTTAGATTTATACAAATGCAAAAAGCTGTGGACCATATGAGGCCCCTGTCTTTGTATGCAGCCCAGTAAGGAACTTTGAACTGCAGCAGTCTTTGAAAGAACAAGACTGTTGAATCTTTTCCAGCTGCACCAGAACCAACATAAGTGTCTTGGCTCTCAGAAGGGCCAATTCAAGTCCAAAATCACCAGCCCACATCCAGTCAGCCTGGAGAACCCTGAATTTCTTCACCATGCTTTTTACCCAGGCCTTCACACTAGCTGTTGCTGGGCCTCTCTCTGGTCACCAAGACCAAGGTGAGAGGTGAGGAAGGAGGGGACATTCATTTGCTACAAAGATGGTTTTATTTGTCAGATCCCTTAAATCCATAAATAAAACTTGCAATTGCTAGCACTACAACTGCTGCACTGTTCATATGAGGAAGGATGAGAAGACATCTGGCTACTCTTAGACAAAATTAAATTGTCTGTAACTTTAGGAAGTTATATTACTACATTTTATTTGTTTTTCCTCCACAATTACAGATCCCTGTAACTTTGGCCTAAAAAGTGTAATAAAATGGCAGGCCTAATTCTAATTTTATGAAATCTAATGAGACAATTCTATGTCATTAAGTCTTTTTTGATAAATAAATTTGTATAATCTACAGGAAAAATAGTTCTTAACTGTAAAAAGCTATTTGAACTTGCAAATACGGCAGGCCTGTTGCATACTAACCCTAAAAACTATTAGATATGCATCAGAAATATTTATGATATCATCCAAATCCCATAAGAATGGATGTAAACTTCCCATTAACTTCAGTAAGGTTTTGGTCCAGCCCTTGATCCTTTCAATGCAGTGTCAAGTCAAAAAAACCTCAGCCTGCTTTGCTGTTAGTGAGGAACAGAGAAATATTTGGAGGTTTGGTGCAAGATTTCTTTGCTAAAGAAACATCGGAATAAGGGGGAAGCAGTGAAGGGAGGGAAGGGTAAATGCATAAAAATAGTTTCTTTTGTGAGGCAAAATTCCACAGCGACCACAAACATCTTATTTATTTCAGCTGACACCTTCCCAGTAGGTACATGGTTGCATATATAACACTTTCACATTTTTTCCCCCCAGGACACAGTTTTGTTTACACTTCCAGTGCTGTGAATTTATAACTGAGGCATTGTTTGGGTTATTACATGTAATAGGAACTATTTTCACAGATGGCTTAGCTTCCTTGCCAGATGTCTGTTTTTAACAGTGTCCTAGTAACTACTGCATATTCTAACTTAATTCTGTATATTAAAAAATATTGCCTTGAAGGGACAAACCCTTTATTTTTAGGCTACTTTTGTAATCACTGGAACAACTTATGAAAGTATGAACTGGATTCACCAGGACTTGCAAGCTGGAAATCAGCTATGACTCTCTCTCGAAAAAATGAATCCTTCTGTGCCACTGGACCTGCCAGGCAGAAGACGTGAATTACTGGATTAAAATCCTGTTTGTGACAGACTGTAGATAATGTTGTAGCTATATGCCTCTAGATCCCCTTTTAGTCTTAGAAATCTATGATTCACCTTCTGAACAAGCTTCACACAACCATCACAATTATCAAACAACCCCCTAATTTATTGCTTCAAAAGATTACAGTCTGGAAAACCAAAGGAAACAGACAATGCCTGGGGGTTGAAGAAAGAGCGTATAAACAGCACAGATGGGCTTCAAAGATATTGTTGAGCAGCATTGCCAAATCCAAACATTTCAAAACTATGAGTCAGGCACCAGAAAAGTCTTGAAATTTACTTACAATTCATGAGATGTGAAAAATAACTTATTTCACTAACACCTGCATTACTGTGTTCGTTCTGTTCGACTGCCTGTCAGTTCACTGCCCAACTGCCTGTCAGTTGTCCTCCCCCAACAGATTTTGCATCCATTGGCTAATTTGAACTACATTTGATGGAAGAGCAGAGAGCTGACTGGTGTTGACTCCTTATGAGATCTGCAGGTGGCTGGGCTGGGGGTCAAGCCCATGCTGGTGGCTACATGGGGAGGAAGGTAGGGATAACTGGGACATTGGCTGCACTGATCACACATGCAGCTCTGTACGTGCCACATGCAAGTCAACCAGATCAGGAGTTGGAGCTGCAGACATTGTATGGGGCTGGACATAGAGGGAAGCAAGGGAATATTTGGGGAAACATGAAGGGTGTCACAGAAAGGGCAGAGGAAGAAAGCAAGCTAAAGCAGCTGGACACCATGAGGTGTGAAGAAGGCTGTGGGCATTGTAATAGTGGGGTATGACAGTACACAAGAGACAGGTGAAGCTCCACAGTGACAGCAGTCTATTTTTTAATCCCAGATGTCCAAGACATGGATATTAAACACCACATAGACTAAATGGGGCTCATAAGCACTTCCTCACAAAACTGTACTGAAGGGTTTAGTGGCCCTGCATCCTTCCCCTTACTGATGCTATTCCATTGCCCTCCCAGTGGTTGTTGCTCCCTTGTGATTCTCTAACTCACTCATTCACTATACATCTGTGCAAGTGTGCCATAATTTGCTTCAGAGTAAATAAGTTAATGAACACCTAAAACTGAATTGGGGTTAAGTGGTCTGGAAGAGTGCCTGCAGTGGACAGGAGACAGAAAGACAAATGGAAATCTCCTCAAGCTGAGAAGTTACTCAAGCCAAGTTACTGTGAAGTAACTTCTGGAGAGTTTCCTTAACAAATCACCCGTGCTAACCCAGCAAGATCTTTGTGTTTCCAAAAGTTCTTTTTTTCCCATGCCTTACATGATGGGAAGTGAGTGTTTCCTCTCCTGTTTTCCTGTTGACAGCTGTTGCCATTGCAAGCTCACCACCCCCATGAGTCTGAAGGAGCTGAATGAGGACTGTGTGCTAACAGAACCTCAACTACTCCTCCTGGCCCCTCACTGCAACAACTGGTGCCCATCAGCAGAGAAGAAGCATGACTCGCTGGTAGTGAAGTCCCCAGGCTATGAATAAATACAGATTTGCCAACCTAGTGTCTTTCAGAAGCACGGCTTTCTTGCATGGATTATGATGTCATGTTGCTCACTTTATTTTGACGTAATTTCCAGAACATCAGAAGAAATCTTCCAAAAGGAAACAGAAGAGGCCTAATTGGAGCACAGTGATCTCAAGAGTTTCTCTGGAAGCTGTTCCACTCCTCCATCAGGTTCATCATCATCTGTTTACCCCAAGAGGAACTGACTTTAGGGAAGCCCGGTCAGATAGGTAATGGCCCATATAGTCAGCTCAGTTCTAGAGGCATATAAATCTAGAATAACTCAAGTGGTGAGCAGAGATGTTTTGAACTTGCTTAACTGTAGATAGGTAAAAAGTCATAGCTGTCTTAGGGTTTACATGTTTCTTGCTTTCTATTCAAATGCAATCATTGTTTACAGATTTCTGAAGTGACCCCATGTGATCATCTGGACAGTTGTCCTCCTTTACACATCAGTGTTGCCAGATTGAACAAATTCTAACACGTGCTGGGAGTGAAGGCTCCCCTATGCTATTGCTGAGGCCTGTCAAAAGGATGGTTTAATAGAAACTGTGTTTCTATAATGAAAACAAATAGACTTTGAACAGTTCGGCTGCAGTTCATAGAGAAGCAGAGGCTCACTGACTGATTTTTCTAGCTGAGCAGCAAAGTATATGTCTAATAGCATTCAAGACCACAAGTAAAAGAATAGATTGTGATAATCTGATTTAAAAGAAGAAAATGTGGACCGGGTGATCAACCATTACTAAACATTCCGTTGACCTTGTCTGTCTCACAGGGTTTACATATATATTTGCACATGCAATATCCGTCTTATCACCGCATCCTCTCATTTATTTGGTCTCTCCTCTGTAGTAACTGATATTTTTCCTTACAGTGGTATTCTTGATATGAAAGAATGATGATTTCTCAGAAGTTTCAGCCCATGGTCTAGGGCTGGCAGCTTAATCAGGAAATGTGATGTCCCAGAGCCAATGGACCATGACGGGAAACATGCTGGGATTTCTAAGACTGATGTCCATCACTTTTTCAAAAGCTTCTGCCTTGTCACAGAGATTTTCATGCTATATCAATATTGCTGGGCTACGGGTTAATGCATGACAATACTGGATCAAGATGAGGACTAAATCCTACGATATCTTGGCAGAAATCAAGACAACTGATCACTTAAATAGAGAAATTTTCCAGTGTCAGAGATAGGCTGAGATTACCCATTGGAAGGAAGAAACAAGCCTGGCCGATATAGCCCATCCTATGGAAAGACTAACCAGATAGGCTCTCTAGTGGGGAGTCAGATTCAGAGACAATAGGAGGACACAATGAAAGCTAAAGAAAAGTGAGAATGAATGTGTCACATGTAGGTACCCCCCAGGGTGATCCTCCACTGTCCCCCACAGAAGCTGGATATGGACCATGAGTCAAAAGACAAGAGAAATCCATGTGCCCTAGAAATATTAACTGCAGAAATCAAGAGTCTGATGACACTGGCGAGGAATGGACAGCCAGCAGGGCGTAAGATGTGTTATCATCTTGGGCATAGTCCAGTCCCCACTGAGTTGAGGTAGCTTTTGCCATGGATTTCATTAGTGATGGGTTTACTCCCAAGAATTTTCTTTTCCTATATTCTTATTACCTTAGTCAGCACTCTGCTGAAAACCACACAAGGACATTTTCTGCACTGAAAATAAAAAGTGTTATGAGTGATGAAATGTTAAAATAAACATTAGTTGTCTTGGCTCTCCTTCCTAATACATTTTACACTTCAACTTAAAAATTAAATTGAGCCTCTCGGTGTGACTGTTCAAGCATCTTGCACAGCCATACGTCTCCCAGCTGTGCAGTGTACCACTTGGACCTCGCTGCCAAATGTAAGCACTTGAATAATCCAAGCCAGGTGATTAGCATAAAGCTCTTTTAATTTGTATTATGGTATCAGTATTTTTTAAATGTATAGACACTTAATTTATTAATTTCAGGGCTGTATACCTCTAGGTTCCATGTCTTTGTTTAATAGGTAAGTTATATATGGCTTACTACATAAAAAGCTTGGAAGCTGAGAGCCTCACAATGTGTGAGTGACAAAGCCAGGAATAAAATCTAAAGGCGCTTGTTTACCATCATGAATTCATCCTTCAGCACATGCTGCTTTTATTGTATCATAGAGCTAATATTTTTTTCTTCTAACCCTCTATGCCTACCCTTTATTTACAGTACTCATAATCCCCTAGGATACTTTATTATTTTTAGATTACATTTGAAAAGTTTTAACCTGTACTTTGTCATTGACTGTGCAGTAAGCAAAGATAACACTGCAAAAGAAAAGCAATCTACCTGTTACATGTGAATTCTTTCAGAAGATTTTAGGTTAAAATTTTGCTTGATTGGAGAGGGGTCTGAAAACCAGAGGACAAAGAATTACTGTGAAACCAACAAAATCTACATGGTTTTGTTCTGCTGTACAATGTGAAATCTTTTCCTGTTTGCACGTGTATTTTGCAGTGCTTGCTTCAAATTCTTTGTCCTCTTTAGAAAAGTAAAATAATGAACAGATTATATTGCTCCATTTCAAGGAAGAAAACAATGAAGAAAAGCCAACTGGAACACCAGATTATATAAAGGCAATTTTTACTGACAGTGTTCTGATCCAAATATTTATTCATTTCCTAACTCATACAAAATTGATGCTTGTGGGGGTATTGGGTTGCAAGGGTTGTAAAATGAAGTCTTCTAGTTATCCACAGTGAATATGTAGTATCAATGAAGCAATGAAAACTTCTTTGAATAAGAAATATATTACATATAATTTACAGAACTGAGATAGTGTCATATAGAAAATGATATTTTAGAGCAATGGTATGAGGAGGAAGATTGATACTTGTCTCTGTTGTGGCTGGAATGGGTTGCCCTTCACCCAGGTCCTTCCAGTGGATGGGAAGGCTTGCCTTCCTCAAGTCCAAACGGGAAACCTAACTATTACCATTGCCAGGCATTTCACCTGTTTGATGGTCAGACAGTCAACTCTCTCCTCAAGGTTCATACACCATCCAGCTTTTGCAAGTTCATAACACACTTTCTACAATATTGAGTTTGGCTGGATTCAAACGAGAGACCTACATATAAAAGACTAAAAACAGAAGGAGGCTCTGTTCTACTAGAAATTTATTTAGCGATCAGACGGAAAACTTGGCTTCAGGGAAAAAAAGAGTCAGATAACAGAAAGTGATGAGAAAGTCTGTCCTGGATAAAAGAAGTTCTAATTTTTAACATAAATGAAAGCATTATTAAAGTCTTCTATATGAGTCATACCAACTTCTATGTAGATGAGAAATGTAATGAGATGGTATCTAAGTCATTATAAATTTTTCTATGTACATAAAAGAGGAAAAAGAAAGTTTCCTACTTCATTGTTCATGTTCCCCTTCATATCTTGCATACTTATTAAAATGTAGGGTTTCAAGTACCCATAGAAAAAATACAAACGTGCAGAGAGAATAACCACTAGGAAAAAAAAAAAAAAAAAAGGCAACCAAGTCCTAAAACTGGATTTAAAATAATTCAGTCCTGTCTAAAGAGTCAAATCACATTCTTTTTCCTCCCTACATAAAAGTTGCACTCATATTCATAACAATAGAAGAAGCAAAACACAGTTGCTTCATAACACTGGACATAGCTTTCCAGAAACAAGACAGCAACTACTCAGAAATGCTATGGAAAACATTAATCACAGAGTAACTTGCTATTTACATTAAAGATAGTAGCCTTTAAAATTAATTTAAAATAAAAGCAAACACCCCGCCCACCCCAGTTTTTAGTCATGGGACAGTTTTGTCTACAATGTGGAGTCTTTGTTCTTTGCTTTTTGTCCAGCATTTCTTTTGAGATATATATCTATATATAGAGATATATGTCTGAGAGAGATATATCAAAAGCTATAACATGTCTGGATGGAGAGCCTGCAAATTTCATCTGAGACTACATTTGCAGTAGGCAAAGCCCCACAGAAAAAAAATGGAATGACACAGTTTAATGAAAAGGCATTCCCTGTCCATGACCCACACAGAATCCATACAGAAACCTAAACACCTCAGTCTGTAGAAGGGGAGCCGACAGCAGCAGCACAGGCTGAAGCATCCCAGCCCTTGTGGGATGCAGTGGTTTCCATCCCCAAGGAGGCTGCCAGAATGGATGCGGAGCGGGGCCAGCAGTGGTGATGTGGAGAGCTGCCACGCTCTGTGTGGGCTACAGGTGGGATCCAAGTACCTTGACAGTTAGTGGAAGCCACTCCTGTTGATGCCGGTGGGAGCTGGATGAAGCCCCATGGCAGCAGCAGGCTCCAAGGATGAGACTGCAGGACAAGGTATCACCGACTCTCCGATTCAGCCCCAGCACTGCCACCGCATCGCCCAGCAGGCTCCCAGTTCTCACTAGGATCTAAAAAACATGTCACTGCTGTCGTGCTTCTTCCATGGGACGACAGCTGGACTAGACAGGAACGATTGAGCACCACAGCACTTCTTATTCTTACATATGCAGGATGCTCGTGGGCAACCGGCATCGATTCAGAAGCAGGAAAATCCAGCCGGAGGATGTGCCCCTTAACAGAGGAAAGGCTGTCTGTGCTTCCAGCAGTCAGCACTCAGCTGCCCAGTCTCCATCATAACTTGACAAAACCAGTGCAAATTCATAGGAAAAAGAACGTCTGCATCGAGAGGGTATAAATCATTCCTTACATATGAGAATGGTACAAGCATTTACCCAACATCTCTATCAAATATTGTAGAAAAGGTTACACAAAAATATTTAAATATATGGATACAGATACATAGATACTACGCTTGCATAAAATATGTATATTCAAAACCCTTTGGGCAGTTTCACAGTTAGCTGAAAATGTATGCTTTAGAAATATGAACAATTTCCTACACTCTGCTAGTTTAAGTAGGAGGGGGGAGGGGAAAGAAAGCATCAGCCTTATTAATACTGAATGCTAAGTGCAGAAGTTTAGCTGTAGCTGTAGGGTTTTGAAGCAATTGATTTGACAGAACCTCCAAGCATAAACTCCGTTTTAAAAATCCACAGCTATTCCCTCGATTGCTTATTGTTTCATGAAAATGAAAAACCTACGTGTCCTGCTTGTATCAGCTAGATCTCCTGAGACTGTTCAATTAAACCTCATAAACTTGCAATACTTCAGGATAGGATTGTGTATTGGGAGTATGCGTGAACCTTATTGCAGTATTTCTGTGTGATAATAGGAATTTATAACTTCTCGTATCTTGTATAATCTAACTTTAGAAATAAAAAAAACCTTAGATGACACCACAAGAAGCTCACAGTTCTGAGAAAATTAAAGTCAGTATGAAATTTTACTCATAGACCACATAATTTACACAGATTTACATAAATACAGAGATATTAAAGTATTAAATCAAAGTTAATTAACAGAGGATAGAGTTTTACATGGTAATATATTTTAATTCTAGTTACATTTTTGCAACTACTTTTAGTGTCATGAGATTATATACTATATATATCTGTATATCTATAATATATATAAAGATATATATATATATAGATATCTCTCCATCCTTTTTTTTTTTTTTCCCAAAAATAGGGCAATTTTATAACTGCAATGAGATGTGACAAGCAGTACACTTCTGGGGAATTATTGCATGCCTTGAGTGCATAAGGCAGAAGGAACAGTATCTGACTTCAGACACTAAAGAAGTGGAATCATCAACCAGAAATGCACTGGAGTGATTTGGAACATCTTATTGCTTTTATAAAACTCGAAATTATACACTGTTGTGGTTTTGTTGTTTTTGTTTTTTTGTTTTTTGTTAAAGGCACAAAATAAAGGGGAAAGTAATATCTCTCTATTTAGCGGAGATCAACGATCAGGAAGCTCTATTACTGTTCACTGAACGCTCTTCACTGTCCTAAATCTATTCCCTGTGGTGCAATACTGTGCTGCAGTTGCATAAGGAGATTAAACACAAAAGTTCATGCATCCTTTATTAGGGGAAACAAAACAAAGCCAATTTCCTCGCCCAGCAACAATGAAATAGCCATTAGCATCTGATCATACCGGCTGGCAGCGAGAGTCAGCCATCACTCCCATCAAACTGCAACGTGCAAAACACCACTCCGTTGCAGGTAGCTCGCCACACTAACCTCAGCAGGTGGAGCAGCTCCTTGAGCTGAATGATACAGTACTTGCCTAAAACGCTGGAGGCACGGATCCAAACTCAACAGCAGTTTCCCTTCAGACCAGGCAAGATTGAAAAGGGATAAAACTGCGTAACAGAAACACTGCCCTGAAACCTCTGCATTTTGGTGCTATTAGAAGATTATGGAGCACTTCTGCCACCCTCTTTCCATGCTTTAAATTGGTTAATAGCATTCACTGCTGGCTTAGGGCCCCAGACCTCCTGGTGCCTGTGCCTGGGAGTTTTTCTAGCCTAACAGTCACCCTGGGAGGCAGAGTACAGCAGAGAGAGAATAAGTGGATACAAAATATTAAAAACTGTGGACTACTACTATCTCCTCAAATGCTTTGAATGCCAGCATAGAAAGAAAAAAGAAGGAATAAATCCCTTGGGATCACTTTTTCTTTGCTGTATTTTTTAGATGTTAATATGCACAGTAGAGGGCTGCCTCTGCTATACCACATAAGATGTTTCAAAGTTTGGATATGGCACTCTGTTAAGGCACCTTCAAGTAATGGTCTTTGATTTAATTACTAAGCAAAGCCGCATTTTCTGTACCTGACACTGCTTCCAACACACAGTACCAGCAGCCGCTCACACATGCCATCCACAGACAAAAAAATCTCCTGATGCTTGCCAGGGAGAAACTACACCAGCCACTTCTGAAACAAGTATTTGACAGGATTTAGGAGCAGACATTTTGCACAACTGCGTGGTTTGTTCCCCGAGAGGGGAAAAGGGAGAAAAAGTGTTGTCTGTCCCTAACTATTAGATTAGGAGGGTTAAAAATATTTATCAGCCTAAAAAAGTAGAAGCCAGCTCTGTACTGCAGGATTCCTTGCTGGAAGGCAAAGCTGTAAATGCAGGCGTTCAGTGCTGGGTGCCTGGTGCAGAACTGGGTTTATTCAGGACCAACAGGAGGTACAAGGATCCCCTTCCCTGGAAGAGGATGGGCACCTTACTGCACATTACCTTGCCCTGCCACACAAATCAGTACTGGGTTTGGGTTTCAGGTTTCATGGCATGAGGATGGGGAAGCGGGGGGCATTAGAAGATGAAGGGAGCTGAGGGAAGAGGAAAGCTCAGGCATCATCCCTCTGTGCAGAGAGCTGGCTCCATCCCCCCAGACAGCAGGACACTCAGCGCTGCAGCTGAGGGGCACTGGGCTGTGGGGTCACAGGCTTCCAGTGAAGCCCAAGTAGGGGTAGCCATTTCTACACAAAACAATATCCAGTCCTGGAAAGGAGCGAGAGGGGTGTGACAGGGGCATAGGTCCTAGCCCAAAAGGAAAGACTACAGTGGACTGTTGCCCTCCTTCGAGAGGACAGAGGGTCCCAAGGCACCCACCAGACATGCCTCTCCCCCTATGCCACTCACCCATGCCCCAACCCACACCATGAAATGGTGACACAGGGTGCAGCAGATCCCAAGAGAGTGGGATCACCCTGGCCCAGGAGAGTGGGATGTCCAGGGAAAAGGGACCCCCCCACCCCTGACCCTCTCCTCCAGGTAGACAACTTGATATTTGGTAGTTGTGTGCAGCTCCTTCTCCAGTAAAAAGACGCATCCTTTCCTCTCACAGTCAATGAGAAACGCAATGTGATCTGTCATGCGCTTGGATCATGGGCTTGTTCGTTCATTTGAATTAGCAACATTTTCTTCTTCTTCGGGGGCTAGAATAATCACTCAGGTATTTACAAACACCAACCAGCACCTTCACGCGGTCTCCCCCAAACCATCATGACAAAATCACCGTCTGCAGGAGCCCCGCACCAGCTGTGTCCAAACAAGCCCGTGCTTGCTGAGAGCTTGGGGATGCCAAGGGAGAGGGGCGCTGGATCTCCGAGTCCTGGGGGGGTCTTCCCAGCCGGCTGTCTCTTCCTTGGGGTGCCTCTCCCTGCACCTCCGTGCCTGGGTGCTGGCTGCTGCTAATGCTGCTGCGGGTGCAGTGGTCCCGTTCATACTCCTCCTGAGCCTTTTGCATTTTCCGCTTCTTCATCTTCCTCTTGTGGATGTGGAAGGTAGTGAGGGATAGGAGGATCAGGCAGAAGATGAGGGTGACCAGGACAATTAAAACCAGGGTGGACGAAAAGGACTGGAAGAGTTGACCCACTTGCGTGATGCAGGTGCTGCTGGTGTTTAAGGTGGCAGATGTCCTGTTCAGGAGACAAGGTGGCAGGGACAGCCTCAACTCCTTGGAGAGCTTGGCACTCATTGAGGAGGCTTCGGAAGACGAGGATCTTCCTCCCCTCTCTTAAGACGCCTGAATTTCAACCGGTGCCGGGCTGCTGGCGGGCGCTCGCTGGAAATGCCCGGGATGCTGCCGGCTCAGCCTCACACTCGCTCTAAAGTGACAGAGCAGCCTGCAAAGGGAGCCGGACACATCAGCGCTCCGAGGCGCCCACCCCGCGCAGCTCCCCCCTGCCCAAAGCACGGCGCCGGCGGCTGCGGCAGCCTCCTCCCTG
>NW_020799091.1:16760471-16793760 GCF_003259725.1 Athene cunicularia | reverse complement strand
CGTACCCGCCAGCCCCGCTCGCCACAGCCAGCGCCCGCCCCCGTGTCCCCGTCCACGCAGACACGCCGCGGCCACATCACCCACACCTAGTCACCCCGAGGCACCGCAGCGCCCTCACCGCCGGGTGCTGGGTTCACCCCTCGCCAGGCCGCGCCCGCGCTGGTGCCAGGCCCCGCACGCCACGTTCCCACTCGGCAGCAAAGTGACCCCCGAGCGCCCGCCCCTCCTCACGGCCTGCGCACCCACCCGCTTCCCGTGAGGCCTGCGCGAAGCCGGGGGGGCTAAGGGGTGCCGAGGACCCTCGTACCAAATCGTAGCAGGTATCACAGGCACGGGGAAGGCTTGTGAAAACTTGCCTCACAGAGGCTGAGCGTATCGCGCGTGTTTTCTTCAAGAACAAATGGGTGTGAACTGTCCATTAATACACTTAAACTAAAAATCAGATGATTTCTAAACGTAAGAGAATTTATGATTTGAAAAATACTTCTAATAGAGATAGATAGTGGGGCAAAAATAACTATTACCTTTAGGATGGAGCTCTTCACATTTGCAAAAGGAGCAAAGTAGTGTGGTTGTGAAGGGTAATATGGGGCAAGACGTGATAGCCCAGGAGACACCTTCAGTCCCCTGTTGTGTGCTCTAGACTAACTCTGGGTGCTGGAAGCAGAGTTACTGTAAGCCCTAATGTGAGTAACAGGAGTTTAAAGAGAAACAGAAAGTGTCAGTCTTTTCCGGTGGCCTGAAGCCACCGGAAAAGCCTGGAGGAAAATCTGTACAAGATGAGCTCTGACATGAGCTGGGAAAGTCTTCATTCAGGAACAAAGACCTGTTATATCTCTTGGCCCTGATAGCCAAGAACCTGTCTCAGAGGTGTGTAGGAGCTGGTAAGCCATGTATTTAAGAACTACATTGTTTCAAGATAGATTTATTTTGTACTACTTTTGTCTCTACTAAATGCACCACAGCTTGTGAAATTTGGCCAGTCACTATTAACTCTATGATTGTTCCGGAGAAAAACACTGTAGTGGATGAACTACATTCAACCCAGTTGGGATAGTCCCAATCATTTGTAACTTAAGGCTTCCTCTAAAATCAGAGAAATGGAGGTTCCCACTACTCCTCTGCGGGAGAGCTGAGCACGCACACGACCAATGTGATCAAGCAATGCCCGTTTATTACAACTAAGAAAGCCCCGTTATAATGTTCTCCCGCACACGTGAGTAACATGCAGTACAAGTCCTCAAGATTGGACAGTTAACTTAGCCCGCGCTTTAAACCTTCTTACGATTGGATAAAAAGTGCCACATCAGCCTTGCCAGGCTTCCTGCCTTGTGTAACTGCCTCTTCTTGTCCCAACTCCTTCCGGGGGTTGTTTGTCTCGTCGAGTTTCTCCCCCCTCATTCAGGGTCACATCCTTATCGCATTCTTGCTTGGCTGAGGCGCTTACCAGTCTTGTTCTCATGCAGGATTGCTCACATGGCCATTCCATGTCCATGGAGAGGAAAGAAGTTTGATCCAGAACTGAAAGACAAGCCCTTGCCACTCGTTTACCCACTGCTCTTCTTATTCAGCTCCCTCCGGTGCGTATCCAGTGTCACTGTGTGAAACACACCTCCCTCACACATCCTCAGCCTGGCATTCCTTGCACACATGCACACACCCTCTTGCACATGAGCCACATCTCCACATCTCCATATCCTCACTGGCATTATGCCTGCACCCCTTTCTTCCACCATACCTTTTTCCAACGTGCACATCTAAGATCTGCATTAATGTGTATGGTCTATGCTCTCTGCTCACTGCCTTAGAGGGGAATAACAACCACCACAGGATGAAGCAGCAAAGCAACCTTCAGGCCTTTCTGTCTTTCCTCCGACTATTCTCTGAAAAGCAGCAGTTGGGTGAGGGGCTGCAAAACAGGGTGGGAGGCATGGGTACCACTCATCATGGCCTGGGCTGCTGGAGTACATCTCTGATCCCACTCAGAAACAACTAAGGGTGTTGTATAAACCAGTAGCACTGGGCTACCTGGCTGGGCTCCACTGCATTGTTTAGCCGAAACTGAAGGTGGGACAAGGATACCACTTAATCCCAAAAGCATGGGTGAGATTGTGAAGTTGTAGAAGCCGACCTGAGACTACCATTCAGAAGTTGGGCTGATGAGCAGAAGATGATGAGAATTTTTTTTTTTCAGAAAAAAACAACATAAGAATGGTCTTTTGCAGAGAAAACATGATGTATGAATATAGGTATGAAGATATCTTAGGATGTCAGCCTTATTTATGGCAGAAATAATCAGTTTGTGGGTTGACTAAACTTCAAAGACAAAGAATTTACTAACTCATGTGGTTGTTGCAGAAATTAGGGACTACTTAGTTATTGCACTAGAATAATTGACTATGTCTTCAGGTTTTACTTGTCAGAAGAGGTAACACAAAGCTACTGAAAGATAAATTGCCTTAAATAAATTTAAAATCCTTTGTGTATTATTTTCATCTGCTGTTTTTTGCCATCTGACCATTTGCCTTCCTTGTGTGCAAAGCTGCCTCTTCCTGTCTCTCCTGCCCCTGTCCCCTGCTCATCCACTTTCATCCAGAACAGGGGGCTGAAATGATCAGAATGATTCATACATGTTTTGCTTATTATTTTCAAAAATTACTCACATTATTCCTTGCTCTTAGAATTAGCAAATAGTGAAAATGTGTCTTGTGTGTTAGTAAGATAATTATTCAAAGTATAAGTTTTTTCCTAAACTGTAGGGAGTAAAAGATGGGTCCAGGGAGTGGAGAAGGGCAGAGATCTCAGCAAATATTTAACTCTTTCCCTACTGTCTCAGCCCCTTTCCTGTTTGTGTTCCTGTACAATTTTGAAATAGTTCTGCTTCAGCTAAAAGAAGTGAAAAGCAGAGGTAGTTCTTGCTCTTGCTGGCAATTAATTTTACAGTTTTTAATGTGAGAGACAGAAGAGAAGCATTGCGGAGAAGAGGGAAATAACTGTACTGTAATTATACATACCTTGGCATTCAGGTTCATACTGGCTGCCAGCCAACTAAAGTATATGGATTAAAACACCCATGATCAGAATGCAGGGAGTTTCAGAAATCAGGGGGAACAAATCTATATTGTTACAGACCAGTAGGTGTGCATTATTCCTTTGCTCTGATTAACTGATACAATTTGATATTAATATAAAAATAGAAAAAAAAGTATATCCAATAGATAATGTGATCATGAAAAACCCTTCCTTTATTTAGAATGAAAATAAAGGATATGATATCTTCAAGAGTGTCCTCTGTCAAGAATAAATTGCTCATTAGTTATAGTTAATTTCCCCATAGTGTATATGCAGTATGACATTTATGGAGGTTAGGTTTCTTGCTCAGGTAGGATTGTCTGCTGTGCAGTAGAGGGTATCATATTAAGGGGATAGGTTTTGTGTTTTACATCAATGTTTGTACGCATTACAACCTTGATAACTCAATTTTCTCTGGATTCACATTTTTAAGAAGCAGATATCATACATATTTGAAAATCCTCCAAATGGACTTTCATACATGGCTTTAATTTGTTAATTAGAGAAGTGTTCCTTCAGATGCTAATTCCTCAAACCCTGTATTACAAGGCCCTTTTTTGCCAAGGCAGTTGCCTAATGAGATAAGCTGTATGAGCAAAGACTGTTCATGTAACTAAAGGTTTGATGGTTCAGGCCCTTGGCTATTAATGACCCTTCTTGAAAAAAAAATTTATTGTCCCACCACAATTTAAATGTAGCAGTTGATTGCATATAGAATAATGCATGATCCCTTTTGCACCAAGATTAATGTCATCATTTGCCAGACAGACCAAGTACTCGATGAATGCCAATGACCCTCATATTAATTTGCAGTGTCCCCATGGGATTAAGGCCATTTGTATGGAAGTCTTTTAGGACTCTGCATGCTCCCACTACTAT
Organism: Athene cunicularia; assembly: GCF_003259725.1. Taxonomy (NCBI): domain Eukaryota; kingdom Metazoa; phylum Chordata; class Aves; order Strigiformes; family Strigidae; genus Athene; species Athene cunicularia. Next base: position 16,789,809 of record NW_020799091.1, on the reverse strand, counting down.
AGGTGAAGCCCAGTGATTTAAACATGGTCTGAAACCCTAGCACTGTAAATGGAATGAATTTTAAAACTGAAATAAAATAATTTGCATTTCATATGCACTGGTAGGTCAGCTAAGATCCTGCACACATAAACGTTTGTCTTGCAAAGATATTGCAAAGTGTCCTTGAGAGATTTTGACTGGAAATAGCTTGACAATGCTGCTTGCCAGGCTACTCAGCTCAGAAGCAGTATTCTTTTTCTTTCTTTCTTTCTTTCCCCCACACCTTCTACAAGAGGGTAGTCTCAGTGATGTGGGCTCACAATTACTTCATTCTCAGGAGATATGATTCCTTATGAAGTTTAAGGACAATTTTACATATTCAGTTTCTATTCTTACTTTAGAAAAATATACTTTTCTTGTTCTGGTAAAGAGAAACCTACCACATGGGATGGTGAGAAGAAGAAAAAAAAAGGATGCTTGTGATGCCGACTGAGGAACATTACTAAGCTTCTGCTGAATTCAAGAGGGTGTTAAATGGCACCAGGAGTAGAATATGGGTCCAGACTATGAAGAAATAAATAGACAACATTGTGCATGCCTTACCAAATACACAGATCTTTTTTTTCAATTATAACAAAAGAATTCTGAATCTGCAACATACATACATCTACTAACAAGCAGCAGATCTGGGTAAAATTAATACAAAGGGAGGAAAGAAGGGCAGGATTTCATCTGTAACTGTACATTAAAAATGCTATTTATTTTTTCATTAGAAATACATTTTGGAAAGGCAGAATCAGAGTAATGACCTTTCAGATTTAATCTTTTTGCTCTTCTTAATAGTTTACAGAGTTTTCAGAGAATTCAGAGGAGCAGACTTTAATTATACTTTTTAAATAGAGAATATGGTTGACGAAACATAAATTGACTGTACCAGTGGATACCACTGAGAGAGAAAAAAGAAACTTGTATTGCTTAGTTAGACTGGAGACAAGTTTAAGCATAATGATCCATAATTTAAATCTGACTTCATGTTAACAGCCCTTCACCGGCTTCCCCTAACACAGTTTGAAAGCATTTCAGAGCTAATTCAACATATCATTTACTCCAGGTTTTAATATGGGATAAAGCACTTATTCGGTAAAATTCTACTTGCCAGAGAATGGTGGGTTTGTGCAGCCTTAAGCCTGCATCGTGTGATCCAGAGCACCTTCCCATCCCACCAATGGGTGATAAGGAGGAAACTTCCAAGGGGAAGAAAGACAACTACACCTTCCAAATGTTATTCCATGGGCCAGGAAGAGAGCTGTCCTGACAGATGCTTGTATGATTCATCTGGACATTAAGACAAACTGGAACAGCAACAATGTGAAAGGGACACACAGGATAACAGTCCAGTGGCTGTTGTCTGAGGACAGGGGGCTGATAGAGAAGGGACTTGAATTTGGGTCCTTCATCTCCAGGCAGTGTGTGGCTTAGCCTGAGACAGGAGATTTTCTTCTTCATTCCATGCACATAGCAACCCTCCCGCTCCCCATAATGTCCTGGTTTTGTTCCAGGGAGGATATCTAAGAAAGCTGGGAAAGTATAATGGACGACAAAACCATTTACCTCTAGCTCTATCAGAAAAAATCCATGCTCAGTCAACTCCAGGCTCACTGCACTGTTCATCAGTGAAGTACATAGCTCAAATTTTGCTCAGGGCCTTTTATAATCATTTTTTAAAAATCAACTCCTGTGTGAAGAAGGAAGTTAGTAGCACTCATTATTCTGTTCTGCTCTTATCTCCTGGGCCCTAAGCACCTAAGAGAACCCTGTTTTTATCCCCACTTTCTCACTATCGCAATAGTAAAAGAAATCCTGATGCTAGCTGGTAGAAATACCTTTTTTCTCATGTTGTTGCATAGCTGTAAACCTTTGTGGACAGCCCTGTTCTTTGAAGTTGTCTGTCACCCTGATTGTAGCCAGGATGTTAACAAGCTACCATCTTCTGTACCACTCCTCTTGCAGAAATTTGAATTTGTTTTCAAAATTTTAGTTAATCATAAAACTAATTCTTACTAGATTTATACCACTTCATCTTTTTTATTCTGAGGGTAGAGGAGGAAACAGAATATTAATTTTTAATTACAGGATCACTTCCAAACTTCATAAGCACAAAATATCTTTATGCTCATACTTTCTAAACTAGGATCAGAAATATGAAGGTCTTAGTCTGCAAGGTGCCATGCCCTCTAGTCAAATCCAACCCAGGATTCAAACACCTGCCCAGAGGAAAGGTAAAGCAAAGTGTGTCACTACTTGCTTGTTGAATTGGATCAAGCACCTTTCAGCAACAGCCCCTTTCAGGCATTTCTTCCTCTCTTTCACAGAAACCCGTGTGGCAAATGGAGCTGCCCTAGCTGCAAAAGGGGTGATCCCTTCCATTGTGAGGGGTCTCCATCTTATGAGTGATGATGCAATCAGCTCTGACAAACAAATGAGCTCAAGGTTTTCATTTTGTTATTCCTGGCATTTACCTGATATCATGTAGGCTATGCTTGTGAATAATCCATTTCTACAGAAATAACAACATTCATCTTAGAAGTGCTTATTTTCCTAATGATATCAGCAAGGAAGCAGTTGTTTACTGTGTTTTCATTTTCAACTTTCTTCACCAGAGTATATTAGATTCTGTTGGAGAACCGTGTAATCTCTTATCACTGAACTCTTTTTCTTTCTCTCTGTCTCTTCTGCTACATTTTGTTATGTTCTTCTTCATGTCATGTCTGAAATTAGACTGAAAACACTTTTGGAAAGCAACCAAATTATCTGACTTTTATTAGGAGATGCTCAGAGAGAACATAAAGCTCTCTCCAAAATAAAATAAAAACAAATGTAGAAGCATCTGGAAATAAGAAGAAAGTATCAGTACCATAAACACTCAACAAGAGTGACCTTTTTTTTTTTTTAAATCCTACAAGAACATATTTGGATGTAACAGTGTTCTTGCATTATAGCAGGAGGCTTTTTAGCTGTTTTGCACATACTCACATAAAGTACTGATACCATAACTTTTCTCTGTATACTTATCTAAGATATGCCTGTAGCATATAGAAGCTGGGAAGAATCCTGAATATAGCCATTCTTTCCTGCTAGCACTGCTTCCTACTTCTGACCTTCATGGCTCAGAAGTAAAAATTAGATCTCTAAATCATTTGCTATGATACAAATATTTTTGCTTGCCTTGAGGGGCCCAGGAGTATAGTTTAGCTAACCCACCTCTCACCACCTTTGTAGATCATGCTGAAGTAACATCAATATGAAAAAAAGACATTTGGAAAGCAAAGAGAAGACTGAGTGTATGGATCAGAAAACAAAACAAAAGGCAAAAATGAGCATAAGAATGCATTTTATAGAATAGAAAAGACCAGGTGGAATATAGGAGATACAGTATAGAGGTGACAGCTGTAAATAGTTATTATTTGGGGAGCAATATGACAGTGAGGAAGGAAGGAAGGAAGGAAGGAAGGAAGGAAGGAAGGAAGGAAGGAAGGAAGGAAGGAAGGAAGGAGAGATGGCACAGAACAAATGCTGTGAATTGCAAGCTTGTTAGTACAGAAAACTAGTGAGACAAATTGCACAACTAGGTTTTTTTCTCCACAGTTGTTAGATGTATAAAGATTGTCTATATATTACTGCTGTATCCATAAAACACAGCATTGAGAAATCACCTTGAAAATTATCTTGTTTGTTGAAACCAACAAACATTTTTTGTTTTATAATTGGAGCAAGCAGAAGGTAAAAAAGGGGGCTTAGTACATTTATTTGGGGAATTTATTTCATTGGAAAGATGAACTTTTAGGGAAGTATAGATTTCTACAATGATTCATCAATAACTGAGTCTTGCACCTGTAGGCAAGCAGATCACTGGCAGAGGACAGGATTTTTACAGTGTAGTTAAAGGAACGACCAAGGTATCCTGCAACTTGTTATTTAAAAGAAGAAGAAGGGAAAAAAAAAAAAGAGAAGGAGAAGAGAAGGAAAAGGAGAATCCACATTTCTAAACATGATTGGAATATCACTATTTGGCTTCAGAGAAAGCAATAACTATTTCAGAGTGATTACTCTCAAGTCTTTTATGTGCATTTGTATAGCCTTGGCACATAAACATACAGTATCAGTGATTGACAAGTAAATTATTAATAATTATTAAACAAAATATTAATTTAAAAGTTAATAGAGCTTCATTGTATCCACAAGTTAGGGGTCTAACAAATGGGAAGATGTGTGGACCTTTCAAGTCTATCTGGGAATGGGACACTATAGAAAAGGAGTAAGTGTCTGAATTACACAGCAGAGATGAGGCGTATGCTTAAAATTAGGATGTCTCACTCTGCAACAGCAATTTGGCAGGAGGATGAGGGCCGCTGTTCATCAGAAAAGCTGGCAGGATGTGCTTATGGTTATACTTGGGATAGATACCTATCCAATATTTCTGCAGTCCTAAGAACAGGCAACATGGTTGTCAAAGCAAAGGGCTTGGCTCTGTAAAGGTCTGAGTTTCCTAATTTTCCAATACTTAACCCCTTGAAAACAAAATGCCAGAAGAAGACTAAAGGAGCCAAGCACACAGTATAGGAGATTTGCCAAGAAATATATTTCTTTAGCCTGACTGTTTAGGGCCTCACCCTGAATGTAAAACCTGAGTTCTGATCCAAGATCAAAAGGCCATTTATGTATTATATGTTAAATAGCTCTTGAATAAAAATTACACAAAGAGTCTGAGATGACTGGACCAAAGAAATGTGACACTCTGCTCCTGCTTGAATGCCCTGCTTAGGAGATTAGTGGTTGAGGGAAAAGAGGCTGGAGATCAGAATTTAGTTTGCAAGATCATTAGCATTCAGGAGTGGGAGAAGCATGGTGCTCTTTGAAAAGGTCAGCTGGAATCCTCTCTGCACATGAATCTACTCATCAGAGCAGTAGGCAGGGACAAGGATATGGGCTTGGGTGTCCACACAGCTCCATTGCTAACATGCCTTGTAGCACAGTTTAGGTTGTGACGACTAGCAACCTCAGAAACACAAATGTGCCACCATAGTGTTGGGGCCAAGGACTGTTCCCAGCAGATGGTAAGGACAAGGTGTATTTTGGAGAGTAGGATAAGGAAAGAGGTTGATTATACATGGCCACTAGGTGTTCGCTAGTATCAGTCTAGCTTGTGATATTAAATGTCCTTTGCTAGTAGTGGCCTTGACTGGAGTCCTATACAATCATGATGTCTTGCTGAGTGTCTTACAGTTCTTTCTGGGAGAACCACGTTTTCAGTTCTCAGAGCATCTTCAGTTTCTCACAGGACTGTACCTCGAGGTCTTCTGAGTAACTGCTCACGACAATTTTTATTTTTTAATGCACTATTTCATATGGCATTTGATGACAGAGAAACAAAGGAATGGGATACTGGTAGCAGGATGTTTTGAAGCTAAGTTACCTATATTTGAGTCAATGAAGTGATTAGATTGCCTTTCCAGGTTAAAACAGTCCCGGAAAAGGTTAACTGTCTAGTTCAAGAAGTTTCAACTGAACACATTTGTGTGTTTCATATCAACCAAAATTTGTTCTGATTTAAAAAAAAAAAAAAAAATAATTTGACAAGTGGCTTTAACTTAATTTAGTCATTACATATGTTTTTTTCACATTAAAAAAAAGACTAATTAATAACAGCTGTCATTTAAAAAACAACTTCTTTACAAAAGTACATGTCTCCATAGATTTCCATAATGATTTTTACTAGGACTAGAATAAGACACAACCTAAATACCTAAATACTTCATTGCTTGATAGACTAAGCTTCATTTGAGCTGTTCCAGTCTATTATGCAAATTGTATCATATTAAACAAAATGTACTGATATTTAATTGGAAGATGACAGCATCTCTTACTAGCTACTTAAAGCCAGACCAACAGCTGAAAAATATTAATATGAAAGCTGTACAAACAAAAGCCTTGCAAATCAAAAGAATCCTGCTTATTTGCTGATATTTTACGCTGAATACAATCTGTATCACTTCAACCCACAAATAACAATCATGTTAGTGAGTAATTAAAGCAGGGGACAGAGTCAGGACTACAATATTCTATTCCCAATTCAGCTACTGACTCACAGTGTGATTTTGCTCATTTACCACCTATAAAATGGAAAATGTGATAATGATAATGACAGGGATAATAATACCTACATAAAAGAAGTGCTATGAGTCTTAATGTTTGGAGAGAGCTTTGAGATAGAACTGCTATATAAACACAAAGTATAATTAACAGGGGACTACAAGCCTGCACAATTTGTACACTCTTTGGGCTTTTAAAATTAAAGAGAGGTGAACACTGCATATCTGAGTGGCCGCGGCTGCTCTATTTTAAGAGCTTCTTTGGGAAATCATTACATTTCACAGTTGTCATTACATTATGTTGGACGCAGGCTTTTAAGAAAATGTATCTATTTGCCAATCATTAACATGAGAAACTTTAATGGCAGTTCAGAATAATCTCATCACTGTGACTACTGACTACAACTTGTCTTGTATTCTCTTCTTTGTAGATATGTGTAACAATGCATTTATATGACAGACAGGAGAGCATGAGCATGTGAACGAGGAGAAGAGGTTCAGTGCTTTAGTGAAAGCTGAATTCCCAAGGCATGGGTGAACTGAGAAAATTTCTTATACTATAAATCTATCCTGCCAACATCTCTGAAAATGGTCAAATATAACCTCAACAATAATTTTTCTGACAAATTCAGATGTTTACTCTGAGAACAGTGATATTCTTCTGCTTGTTGAAGATTCTGCTTCTTCAGAAAGAATGGACTGTATTAGAACAGAAATCTAGTAAAAATATGGATAGGATACTTTGGAAAGGTGAAGTCTGAAGTCTCCCTTGCTGAAACACAAATGAAACAGTAGTTTTGGAAAGGTAATATAAGCAATCATAATAATAATGAAAAGCAAATGTAAAGATTACTGAACTTTGGAGGCCACAGCACGATATCACTCTACAAAACAGGTCAAAGGCATCTGCAAAGGTACAACAATCTCTTTCTTTTATATAATCAAACAGATTTTAAAAAAAAAGCTAAAAAAAGAACAGTCTGTAAGTAAATTTTGTGTGCAAACAAATGATTAGTGCAGAGGAGAAGCAAAAACATCTTCTATTAATAGCTTGTTTTGTAGGAAAAAATTAGACAAGGCTAGATTTGTGTAAAACTGGCAGACTACAGGAGCATGAAGAATGAAGTGATATTAGAAATATTTGTGTAAGCATACATTATTCTGAAAGATTTTTCCAGTGCATGACATTACAAATCCATTTCTATATTCCTCAAAAACATGGCAAACTCTCAGAACATCATGGAATGGAAAATGTTTTAAATCAAGACCACGAGAAAACTGCTTGATTCTTCTAAGCTAGGTACATTTCATTATTATTAATTATGTTATGGTATTAAAAGTCCCCATCAAGTCAACATCATGATACTGAAACATTAAAGAGGGATCTACAAGAACACAATTCAATTAAAGAACCAGGGAGGTAAAGCAGTTAAGTTAAGGCCACAGAAATGGTCAGTGTCAGAAGAGAAGCCCCTGGATTGCAGCATCTGTGGTGTAAATAAGGAGTATGAAGACAACACTTGCAGCATAAATTGGTATGCCAGTGCAAACCTAAAAGAGGTTATAGAACTGTGAGTATTTTGCAACCAGTCTAGCTGACCTGCCATGTCAGCTTTCATTGCCCCACTCATCTCTAGATTGTCAGGTTGATGGAGTGGTATCCTCATCTCATTTCACTAGAGTGGGTTGACTGGCAGAGCAGTCCCCACAAAGGTACATCTCCATGCCATTATTTAATATTTCAGAGATGGAGAACAGTTAGCTGGTTGCAGGGAATAATCACATAGGGTTCCAAGTAGAGTTAGAGGGAAGGAAGAACAGGATGGGAGCAAGCACAGTGCTTGGTGTTGCAAGGTTTCATTTTGTGACAGAGAGAATCCAAAAAAAGCTCACACTTGTGTAGATGAGAACATACATAGATTGCTGCAGCTTTCCTTTTTTTAAAAAAAATAATAAATCCAAACGCAATGACCAACCAGGCAATGACCATGTGTCACTGAATAACAAAGATCAGGAGGACATGTATTTTATGGAGACTTTATTCTCTAGCTGCCTGTTGTAGTCTTTCCTAAACATCCATATGAACTGCTCAGCACCAGTCTTAGCAAAAGGCTAAATATTGCATAGATGAGGTTTGGATTTTTGTTCTTCATTGAGCAGAAATTACTGCATGTCTCTGATCTGTTAGTGACATTACTGGGGAGGGGGATCTTGGGAGAGCTTTCTGAGGACAGTGAATGGGATAAACCCAGACAGAGAGGAGTTATTTGTGATGTTGTCCTAAACACAATATTTGTCAGGATTTTTGCCCGTGGATTAGTGAGGATTATAGGAACATGTGAGGATCCCCGATCCACAGTGTTAAGAGCAACAGTTCCCTTATTTGTACCTGAGATAAGAGTTTGCATCATTTGCTACGCAGAACCCCTTTGCCATTTTTGTTTTTCTGCTCCAAAATCATTATAATGGGTATTTCTTGTAACAACAAGGAAATCATTCTTTTGCTTAGAGATGATCCAGAAACACAGAGAAGGGTTGCAATGAAGGCTACAGAGACTGCTGTTAGGCCATGTCTGATGAGTGTTTCATGCTGTATTGATCTTGGCACTGCTCCTCTCAGCTCAGAAAATGGCAGATTTCCTTTTTTCTCAGGCTCACTTTGCCATGACCCTCCTTGTCTAAGAAAAGCTGAGTGGGAGCCACAGAAGTAGCAGTGTCAATGGAGCGCATTCGTTTGTGAGCATGGCTGGGCAGCATCCAAATGAGCATAGTCAATATTTTATTAAAAAAGCCTTACATGAGTTTCATTGTCCTTCTTTCTATCCAGGCTGGTGCTCTTCTTTTACCTTATTACAGCTCTGTCATTATTTCTCTTCTTGTGCAAGCCTCCCTCACACTCTTCCTAGTGTCTTCAGCAGACAGCTGGCCTGACTGTTCCCATCCTCCTTTTCAGTGCCACTGCTGAGTCTCCCCATGACTTTCCAGGCCCTGTGTCTGAGCCCCTACACAGCTCTCCCATTCCCTGCAGTGTGAATGGGAGAGCTGTGTAGGCTGGATGTGTCATGTGTCCATCACTGGATCTCATACACACTCCAGTGATAATCTCTCCACTCTGAAAATTTTGTATTTGAAGCCTTAGATACACTTCAGATTTGCTGAGCTGTAGAGGAATAAAGTCTGTGATGTCAAGACAGGGGAGTCAGATTAAATTACACAGAGGCACACAATTAATGCAAATGGCATATATGAACTCAAAGGAATATTAAGTGTTTTTCCAGCTGAACAATACATACATAGTATTTTATACATGATCTGGTGTAGGTGGAAGATGTCCTAAAATGCTGATATCAGAGAAAAAGCATTGCAAACATTAGCTGAACAATTTCAGATTCTCATCATGGTCAGATGACACACATTCTTAGCTTCTTGTCAGATACTGATGCTAGAGGCCTGGGGGGCTGCCGAGCCTCCAGTGCAGTGCTGCTCTTGCACCTTTAATCATCATTGCCACTATGGAAATTTCCATATTTCTGCCTAAGTGACTAAGGACTCCAAGGATGTTCACTCACTTGTTCTTCAACTCTAACAATATTCTTTATTCTCTGAAAATTAAGTTATTTCTCTTCTTTTTAGCTCTCTGCAAATGTGTCCTGGTGATCTATTCTGGCCTGGGCTTTTTTCCCTCAGTGACCCTTCTGGATTCCAAGCCACTGTCCTGCAACAAAATCAAGATTTCAAATGAGCAAATGAACACAAGTTTGCACCATCATATTCTGGTTTCTCCACCTTTGCTTTCCTCTGCCTGCTCATCCCTTATAAGCTAAACATAAGGCAGATTTCTCAGCAACTTCAGCTTACTTCCTTTACGGATGGCATTTCTCAGGTTGTCAGTTCTACATCATTTCCAAGTCCGCACATCTTGTTCTACATTTCCTTCTGTAAGATAACTGCTATCTCCTATATATAGCAGAAACAGAACAGGCTCAACATATTGCCACTTGTCACTCTTATCCCACTGTCTCTCTCTATCCCTCTGCCCCATTTACCATCTCTGGCTTCTGTTAGCAAACCAACTGAGTATTTCATCATCAGTGTTCATTTGTTAACCTTACAGATTACTCTCTCAGTGGGCATTGAAAGCTGTATGGAAGTCCTTGTGAAGAATGCCCACACATTCACCCTGTTCCATTCTCAGTTTCTCCACCTGGGAGAAATTAATCAAAATAGCTATGTTTGAACTTTTCTCTGCCTGTGCTGAGACTCTCTAACCAATCTGTGTCTGTCCAAGTGTTTGCTATTTGCCCCTCACCAACTTTTCCAAGTCTTAGAATGAAAGCCAGAAAAAAAGGTCTGTAGTTACCACTTCTTTCAAACGTTTGTTGTTTTGGGTTTTTTTTTTTAACTTTAAGAAACCAAAGTAGGTATCTCTGTTCTCTAAGTGCAGTAGGCTCAATCTTCAGTTGGCATCAGATCAATAGAGCTGCACTGTTTTTAGCCCAGTGAAAGTTTCCGTGTCTTCAGCTTCTAGTACACCTATCACTGTATAATCTGAGATCTGCGAACAGCTCATAGCACTTTAACAAGGTACCACTTGATACTGAGCGTGCACATGCTCCTTGCTGAGCTGAAAACCAACATGTGCCAGCTTCCGTTCTCTGAAGGTGGTTTAAGTTAACATATTTTTTACCTTACAGACAGGAGGAGTTAAGAGCATGCATGCACACACACTCATGAAGCTTCAGCAGAAGAAATATAATTTATTAAGTGACAGGACCCAATCACATCCGATTAGTGCCTGTATTTTATGAGCAAAATACTCTGTCTCTTCTATTTCTGTTGGGAAATTTAAGTCCTGTACCAAAATGCCCTCTTGGAGTTTTGGTTGGCTCTGGCTGCATTTCTAATTCTTCAGTCTTCATAGATTTTAATCACTGCAGGCTTCTTGAAGCACACGTGGGAGACAGCATGAATCCACTGTTTTGCTTTGGTTTTAATGTACTGTTCTCATACAGCTTTCTTAGTAAAACCTTTTACTTTTGGGTACTGGAAGATACAAATGAACACCCTGAAGCACCAAAGTCCATGCTTGACTGTGATGAGGAAGGCAACAGGAATAGAGCAATCAACTCAGCTGCCTCTTCTGTTTGCAAACATCAGAAATTCCACAGGTGATTGTCTATAATGGAATTACAAAATGTGTTCACTGCGTGTCAGTTAACACATGTACTTGGATTATGGGTTTTTCCTGTTGTAGATGAGGCCTTATTTTTCTCCCAGGAAATCTTAGGAGTGCTCCAGATAATACAGGAACCCTCCTTCTCTGCACCTGCTCCTCCTAGGTGCAGTCTGAAGGAGACTGCTTGGGAAACATACATGATCACATTTTGAATGCCCACAGAATATACTGTAAACAGGATTTTCTTCATTATGGGAGTGCAAGTCAGACCATACCCCATCGGCAGATCAGGGGAGTGGGATACTTTTTTGGCCTCTTCATGTCTGATCTGGCTGGAGACGAACTTGGTTTCAGGCATCTCAGTGTGAGACCTGGCTGCTCAGATCAGAGCCTGGGCACCACGTCTAGCAACACCAGAGGGACAAATGGTTGAACAACTGCTGGCTCTGATCAGACGAGCATTTCCAGGAAGCTTAAAATGTGAACCATTTACTATACTCTGGGGTACAAGATTTTCACCTTCCTTGTTCTGGGAGCATCATTAACTCTCATGGTAATGCTCCTGTCCACTTCCTGATAATCACTTTACCCAAAACATTTATCCTTGTTCCAGTCAATGGCCTCTATTATATTTCAGAACTTTGATGGGATTTACTGGGAAATATAATCCTGTTGGGACCATGCTGCCTGTTGATTTTCCCTAAAGAATTTTTGGGGTCTTCCCCTACACATGTGATCTCAGTTTTCTGCATTTAAAGCAACTTCTGGAGGCTCTTCTTTTACTTACAGTCCTTTAGCTGTTTTCTTAATTCGTTGAATCAATGTCCACATTTGTGGAGCCTGAAATATTTTTACCACTTTTGTTTCCACTTCTGAAAATAATTTGGAAGTTACTTCCAAATGTTCATTTTATAAGATGCTGTTATACACACATCTTAAGATATACCCTGGTTTATGCATTATGGCTTATAACCTCTTTGGAAGCTTAAACTTCAATATATTTTCTGACCAAAATGCATTTCTTCCTGATTATAAAATACATATTGTTTTACAATGCCTAGGATTACTCACATCTGTTGAGCTCTAAGCAACTTAGCAAGATTAAGGGAGGAACCAGATTTTTATTTGCACAAGAAGTATAGCCAGGGCTGTAACAGTTAATGCTAACAACATTAGCAGGGGGGATGTTAAATGTCATGTCTTAAAAAACTCTAGATTTCCGAGATTAGAATAATACCAAATATGTGGGCCATATGATCTGCCTACTGCATAGTTCGTAATGCTTACATCTGAATCACCTCATACTGCTGACTGCAGAAGACTGGCAATGGATTGATCCCTGTACCCAGCTTTTGTTAAGATCCAACTACCTCTTTAGAGAAAGCAGGACAAGCAAAACCACAGAAGCAGTGCAAGCAACTTCTGCTCTTGTTGAACTTTGCCCCCTATGAAGTACAATCCACTCAGCTGGAAGTCCACTGACATGACAGGGCCCGAAAAAACTCCCAAGCAGACTGTCAGACTGAGGTAGGGTCTGTGTATGACTAGTTCTGCCTGCAAGATTATTTTACCGGAATCCCTGTAGTTAATATGCTCTACGATAGCAAAGAGAGCTTATTTCTGATTTGGGAAGAGACCTTTAAACTGCCAATTGATAATGCAGAAGAAATGTTATAGCCAGATAGTTAACTTCCTTTGACCTTGGTTTCAACACAGAGGAAAATATCTGGGTCTGATCAACCAAAAATTACTAAATCTGAACTCAGATTCTGCTTTGATCTTCCTTTGATCACACACTTATGAGGAAATTTGAACTCACTTTTATTTAGGGTTTGACCACAAAACAAGGAAACAGGCACATTGAACTGGAGATGGACAACACATTGTATTGATTCCAATTAATAATCAGTTCAGTTCAGATAAATATATATATAGGTATATACACAGGTGTAAATGGAAATAAACATATGTAATTTGAAAGACCATGGACACAAAAAAGGATGTTTCCTAATATTTTTGAAAGCCAAGCTTCTAGCCTGCCTTGGTTCAGAGTCAGTAATATATTTAGATAACGTTGTTGCAGTGAGTCCTTTCCTTAATTTTATACCCTGTTCTTCCCATATTGGGGTACAATGGAGCAAGATATCAATCCATTTCTGAATGATCAAACTTTATAACGTGAAGTAAAGCAATCACTTCTCCATCCTAGCTAAAGTCACTGCTCAATGTGGCTTCTCACCCTGAGATTATCAGTGAGCTCAGTACTGGCTGCCATGTTTTCTGCTGTTATAGTTTTTATTTTGTGGGAGACTAGAAAGGAAAGATAATTTAGTAATAGCAGTAGGATTTCCTGGTTGGATGGTGAGGTAAATGAGAAGCCATGGTTCAGACAACGTATCTGTCATGTCTAGAACCCACAAACCCAGAACAAAACATGACATATTTACAGATACAGAACCTCAGTAAAACCTACGCCTTTTTCCTTTCCTAGCTGTGCAAAGCTCTGCATGGCACTACCAAGTAAGAACAGCAACAAAAAAAGATGGCTAAGTTACTTATGCTGGAAGTTATTTTGGGGGATATTGTAGTTTTCCAAAGTAAACCTTATTTTTTCAAATCAGTACTCAGATAAATCCCTTATACCCCATATCAGCATTCTAGGACATGTAACTCTGGATGAACTTGCTCTCCAGGCCTTTTAATACTCCTCTTAGGAGAGGAGAAAGGTGTTCTTCTAAATACATTTCCATGTATTTAGATATATGCACATACATATCCAAACCAGCCCAGGGACTCAACTATGCCTCTTAGACACCTCAAGGCAAACTTACTTTACTTTCTAAGTGGCTGGACTAATCTTACACAGAAAATGAGGTTGTACTTGCTGATACTACACTTACTGGTAGTGGCCTAATGTACAGTGTAGGAGAGCAACTGAAAAATCAGTTGCATTAGTCATGGGGTAGTAAGATTCAAAGTAATGTCAGAAGCATTGCTTAATTTCAAACTTGGACACCACTGCAGAATATGTCAGGAAGAAATTATGGGGTAATTCTAGCAGTGTTTAAACTAAGCATACACTGATAGTCTATATCTGCATCTTCTGCTATAGGCACATAGACAAAAGACATTCATGCTCTGGTAGCACATCTTTTGGGGACCTTTAGCACTTCACCTGACAAAAATCAATTGGTTGTGACAAACTGAAACCAAAGACACTAAGAAAACAGACATATGATACAACTCATTCTTCCTGAAGTCTCTGAAAGCTGCTATAATATTGATCATATATTACTTCGCAAAATCTTGAGATTTAGAAGCAGCAGTGATGGCCACACTACACCACATCTCCTTCACCATCATGTGGTTGGAATCACACACCACAGATGGAGGTGATAAAGAGGGGAAGGAGACAACTACTCCCTTATACTCCCTTCTTCTCCCAACACTGAACAGAAAAGCAAATGTAGCACTGTCTCAGCATTCATAAAAGGAAGAAGAAAGATCTTACTAATTACAATGCTTCACATTTTGCTTCTAACCCTGGCAAAAACAGTAGAAGTCTTAAGAAATAGTCACTTCATTTGCAGAGAATAATGCAATGATGAGCAATAAGAGGCAAGATTTATAGAGAATAGATCTTGCCTGACAAAGCTAACACTTTTTAATGAGATTACTGAATTAATGGATGAATGGAACAGAATAAATGTAATACTCTTGGATTTAAGCTGTATTTTTTTGAAAATTTTTTTGAAAAATTGGTCTGAATATCCTCTCCCTCAAAGCCAGGCAGAGCATGAGAATAGAAGGTTGCTTCCTATATTTCACAAAAACATCCTTAAACAGCTCAACCTCACCTGCTTGTGCAAAAAAATATCTCATTTAGTCTGAAGTCTGAAATGAAAGACCAAAAGAAGGCTAATAAACACATGGTAGAATACCAATTTATAGGAAGGATGGGTAAATATTTAAGGATCAGTCTTGGGTCTTGCCTTATTTAATATTTCCAGTAATGAACTAGCAAGAGGAGTAAACAACATATTAATGAAATTCACAGCTGATACTAAATTAAGAAGAGACAAGAAAAACAGGGAGGCCAGAGATATAGGACAGGGGGATTTGAGCAATTAGTAACACAGGCCAAAAAATAACAAAACAAAAATCACCTTGAAAAAACTCAGTGAAGGATGTTAGCATAAGAGAAAGGAAAATTAGCATGGAAAATGGTTTCTTTAAGAGGGATGTTCTTGCATGACAGAAACTTGATAAGGACTAACAGAATAAAAGCCAGCAAGTTACTTTCAAGCATCTAAGAAATATGGTGGTAGAAAGGTTGATGTGATTTGTATGTGTATGTGCAAAAATGCAGCAACACAGACCAGCAAGAATCACTCTCTGCAACTCTGAGGTGTAACGTGTGGGGAATATTGCTTCTAGTGAGATTTTCACAGATCACAGGGAAGGTCAAAGAAGCATAGCACAAATAAAAGCACTAGAGGAGCAGGTGCCCAAGGAGTGTTTACATTAGAAATGCACAGGTTGAGCAGTGACCAAGAACATGACACAAACATTGAAAAGGTGCAATCAGCATCACGAAAACAATGGACATAGAGGCAGGAACAGGAGAAAAAGTAATCTAGAAAAGGTCTGTGAGAAGGACTCAGAGGACACTTATCTCTGGACCAATCTCAGAATAGGTCTAATAGGCATAACAGCTCCACAGCTTGGACATAGCTAGACATCCATGCCCATCTCAGGGTGCTGAGTCTTCCTGTTTCCATCATTGTTTTAGTTGTACCTTGAGCTCAGTTCTTAGCGTCCTGGCCCTTCCTCCAATTAGGTGTGCATATTCTTTGTTAGAGATACTATCCTATAACATGGAGGTCAAATCTCACTCCCACCAGCACCTATTTCCACAGGACCTATTCCCCTCCTAGCAACACAGTACTTACAGCAATTTCTGCATTGGAATTATTTCAAGCTCTCAAGATTTTTCTGGATATTTCTCATATAGAGCTCACTGAGAGTCTCTCCAAACCTATTTCCAGCATGAAAGAAGATACAGAATTTACAGGTAAAGTTGCACTCTTAATAAAATAAGGAATGGGACTCTGGTGAAAAGAAATGGATGAAACCTCAGAATGGTTTTAAAGTCTGACAGAGAATGTGCTGGGGAAAAGGGGAAATTATATATAAAGAGGAAGCCTATGGAATGTTTGGCACAAGTCAGTAAACATAAGGGCTGGCACACTAGGAAAGGTGACTAAAGCATTTAGATGGAGCCAAGGTCAAAGTAGACATGGAGAATTTTCCAAAGGGTTAGGAGTAACATTGGTAGGGCATGTTAAGAAAGATGAAGAAAATGCTTTTTTTCATCCTAAAATGCTCAAACACTATCCTATCTTACTCCCTTTCTCTTGAGAGACAGCCTTTATGGTCACTGTACACATAAAGGGTCAGATATTTCATCTGCTGCAGAAAACCTAAGAAGCTTCCCTCAAACATTTTCTCACTAGAAATAGCTCCCTACATTCACAATCCTCCTTTTATAGAATGAATTTTAATAAGTATCTTTTTTTTTTTCTTCCCCCTGATTGCCTCAGTTGTATTGTGTCTTTGCCTTTGTTTTAATTTTCATGTTCTTTCCATTCTACTGCATTATGAATTCTCATTTTACTTGCTGAAAGTTAGAGCTACTGTACATATATTTAGAATACATGGGGGTGTATGTGGATACAGATATTAATAGATACATGAGCATCACATAGCTCGCATTACTGTTCCAATATTATCAATTTTATTCACCATATGTCATGCTATACAGTTTTCACCTTCACTAACTTTAGATGACTGTTTGCACGCGGTACATTAAAATCTGACATACAAATGTCCAGTATTTCAGTATTCAGGATATGTTTTGATTATATTTGTTGGCTCAAATGTGATACAAAGAAACTGGTAATAAAAGCATCTCAAACTAATGTGACTGAAGTTTGCCTTGAGGAGGAATTTTTGTGATAACTAAAGCATTATCAGCCTAAAGCTGGTTTATCACATTTATACAATGGGCAAGGACATTAACATTAACAGTCTGAAAAAAAAAAATCACATCCTGCTAATCAGATAGAATTCATGTTCATTTTCACTTCACAGCATTTGTCCTTATTTGTACATCTTAAGGCCAAAAAAAAAATCCTCTACTCTTATTCAGTACTTTGTAAATCACAGCATTTGAATACTTTGTTCTGTATGAATGATTGATGCCCATAAAACCATCACATCTTGTATTTTAAAACTTCATTTTACATGAAAAGACTGAACAAAACACAACACACTGCCATAATAAACAGGAACTAATGTTTCCAGAATTCAGCTCCATAGGTGACAGGAAGTAAGTTAAAAATCAGGAGTAAATTCCCTTTTTGATATTCAAAATCTCACAGCCAGTTATTGTGTTTCATTTTGATCTCTGTGCACTGCACTTTCGGCTCCATTTTCTATGGTGTTATAATTATTCATCCATTAATATTTCTCATCCCTTTCTAAACCTCACACCAGATAAAATCAGCCCCTGGAGAACATCTCCAGAAAAGGGGATATGATGGATGCATAGAGCAAAGAGGGTTCCCCATACCACCATGCACAGTTGCAAACGTAGGGAGGGACCAGCAGGTTTTAACCATATCCTCCAGCACCAGCATATACATGCCCTTGCTCTACACGATGCAATCACAGTCATGTATCACCACCATTAAGATCCAGGCTGCATATCTCTGATTGTCATGGAGACTGTTTCAAAGTCTTGCTGTGCTTCAGCAGCAGCAGCAGCAAAGACAATAGTACTTGGTCTTAAATGGCTGAAAAGGAAGCAACAGTAGTGGAAGTAGTGGAAATGGGAAAGACCTGTGACTGTAAAGGATATGAGTACAGCAAGACACACTTCAAACTATTGCAGAGGGCTAGAGGTGTAAGTTAGAGCAACCTTCCAGCTACTCTGATACAATAATGCTCTTGTATTTTTGCATAGTTTCACATAATTGTGCCTCCAAGACAAACACAAGAAGGACATTTTCAAGGACAGCACATTTCTCCTTCCCCTTTCTCCTTCCACTTTCTCCCCCTCCCCCCCCACCCCAAGCTGAGATGCTGGGGTGTTTTAGATTAAATGTGTTAATTAGGAAACTATTTAGTTTATGATGCCTTGTCTGGTTTTCCATTCCTGTGGGCATTGTAAACACACAGAGTATTGGAGCAAGTGATATTCAATGACTTGGAAGAAGAGGCAGGCAGAGACCTAGATAAGTGGAAGGCATTAATAGAGTTGATTTTTTTGCAAGACCTGAGGCAAGTAAGTGATTTGCAGAAGAGTGAGGAGACAGTTTTGTGTCAAATAGCAAATTTGCTAAGAATTGCAATTTACAGCCATAAGCTATTTTCAACTCAGGTCAGCTCTCACAAGAAATGGGAGTAAAAGGTAGAAATGAGCAATATAAAACATAAATTAGTATAAAACATCTGGGTTTAATCACATCTCAGGAAAAGGACTCATCAGACCAAACTTTCACTCTAAGTGTAGTTAATAAAATGGAAGTATAAACCTCTGAAAAAAATTGGTTAGTGACCTGCCTATCAAGATTTATGCTCATATTACCACAAAAATCACAGCACCTCTCCAAGGACTGAGCAAAACCATTATGAGTGATACTAAGATTTTGATCTGAAACAGTACTTTGAAAATGTGAAGGACACCATCACTCTCAAAACAGCAGTAAAATGTTATAATGACATCAGAGAGCAAAAGACGCTTCCACAAGCTTCTTCCAGATCATTTGGAGCAAACTTGCTGAAAGGAGATCTGCTGTGGAACAAACCAATACACTGGAAAATCATTCTCAGAATAAAAATGAAATATTTTCATTTGAAAGTGAAGAGGGAGAATTTGATGAGCACACATGCAAACTCACGGTAAAAAGTAAAGCATGTCTCAGACCTCTCGGGAATATCCTAGGCAAACGTCTGCACGGTGAAAATTCACTGCTTATTACAGAGGTACAACTCTTCGAGGGGAGAGGATTCCTGCAACAGATCCATTCTCAAGAAAGACCTGAAGAAACAGAAGCATGTGATAAGACAATTGCTAGTGTCTGCTAAATGAAAAAACTGTCAGAAATTATGAGAGAGAGAGAGACAACATGGTGGAGTTTCTAAGGAAAATATTATGGTCAAGGCAGCCTGCACAAAACCAACAATTTCCAGGCCCTTCCTGTGACCTTGAAAAGTAGTTGTCTGTGGGCAAAGCAAAACGAAAAAAAAAAAAAAATCAGAGAAAATTAGTTTAGGTGCTGTTTAGGAGTCTAGGAGCCATATGAGTTTAGGAGCCATATGGGACATCTGTGTGATCATCTCAGCTTGGGGTGCTGAAACAGCCTGGAGAGAAATCCCTGTGCTCCCAGTGACCACCAGAACCAGCAGAACTCCACCCCCGCCAGCACAAGCGTTAGGTAACACTGTACTGTGCCAGTGCTTATGTGCAATACTTAGTTCAGCTGAGAGAGAAAATTCCACCTAATGAACAGACGGCTCATGATAAGGTCTACTGCCTTGAGCAGAAACGCTCCAGTTGGTATCTTCAGACTTCTGCTGTTTGCAGGACAAGTTATAGTTTATTTGCACATAGATAAAGAGAGAGAAAAAGTAGGCAAGAAGTGGTTCTGGGATGCTGGATTTTGCACTCTGCATTTTTCTTTCTCTGTGCTAGACCAAGCAGCTGAAAGTAGGTTGTCATGTTTGAAAAACCAAAAGCTTGTTTATTTAAGGCTTTGCCGTGGGGGGTTCCATTCCTGGGAGCACTGCCTTTAAAGTCACTGCAGATCACAGAGTACAGTGGGGCAGAAAAAATCACTTTACATGAGAGGGTCAAATTTTCTATGTGAGATATTTCATTTAAATCTGAGACAGATTTCAGTTTGTGGGGCTCTTTCCAAGAGGCCATTTTCTACATATAACAGATCACAAATCCCTCTAGTTTCTCTCACACGTACAAGATGCTCAGTAAAACAAATGGCAGCTTTAAGAGTCAAATCACTGTGCTACAAAGTACACAGCAGATTGCCTTTACTGTATTGTGCACAACTTTTTTTTTCATCCAGCCAATTACCTGGCTTCATGTGGAGAAAATTAACAGCAGGACAATTTCCTCTGTCTCTCGTGAACAGAATTACACTGTTTTACATGTCAGAGAGCTGTGTGGTGGAGGGTGCTCAGTAATGCTGTGAAGCTTTTGATGCCTGCATACTTACCTCTCTGTTCCCAAGCTTTTTGACCCAAGCACAGAGGCTGAAGCCATTTTGTTCTCAAACATCACTACAGCTTGTTGGAAACACTGCATCTCACACCGATGTGCGAGGGAAGAGTACTGGTTGCAGCTTTCATTAATATAAAATAAAAGCTACTTTAAGACCAAAAATATAAATGTTATTCTCTCTAGTCATAAAACATATCTTCTCAGACAGAAGGTGATTGTGTTAATAAACATTTTTGTCACATCTAATGTCATGGTGATGAAGTTGTTATTCCTAGGAAAGGCTTGACAGCTCAACAAATGACCTCGTCATGCAAACCTGTAGCTAACATCTGCTCCTAGGACAGGTCCAATAGATACATAACATAGGAAAAATCAGCACTGACCTTCTGTCTACATCTGCGTATGTCCCACAATACCATTAGGACCTCAGAAGCATCATTACCAGCATTTATTTCCAAGGAAATAAAATCTCTGAAGGACAACACAAGAAGGCTGATAGAGCCCAAGAAAATCCACATGGAGCAGACATCGGCAGCAAAATAGTGAAAAAGACAACATAAAGCTGATCAAAACGAGATTTGTGAGATGTGAGAGACTTCTTGTCACTGTATAAGAAACACAAAATACTAAGGATTTTATGGGTTTTGCCTTGACTTTTTCTGAGAAAATCACTCATTAAGAAAATTGGTTTTCTTCAGCATTAAAAACCCCTACTTTTTCAGGCACAGAAAAGCCTAAGCTCCACTTAGTTCTAAGATTACCTCAGACAAGGATAATGTATGTCCCTCCCTCTGTCAAATTCTCTAAGAAAAAAAGCCTTAGCTTTATCCCAAAAGTGAGCAGTTTTGAGCAAGTTCTCTTCAGGTGTTTACGCAGCCTGGAGGTGCCCTCTACAGTCTGTGCCAGGTGAGGTCTGCCCGGTCTCTGTGTACTTTTATGCATACAGCTAAGTGCACACACATCCCAGGAAAGAGAGATGACTTAAGTGACAGGGATGTAGAAAGAGACGTGTTAATCATCAGCCTAAAGAGATACACAGACCATTGTTCCCAGAAATGGAAAAACTTCTAGAAGCTTTTCCGTACTGAAGGCAACAGTAATCACATTCCTACCTCGAGCACAGTTTGGAAAGGGACTGATTCTCTGCTGTAGTGCCTTGGGGTAATACAACGAAAGCAGATAAACTTGGAGAATCCTGGCTTTACTCTTCAGCATGCACCACACACGTTGGCTGCTCAGGACTTGGCACAACTCCTTTCAAAACAAATGGAAGGTCTACTGATTGACTCAGGAAGGACAAGAATCAGAGTTTTGTTTCCATAAAACATCCATAGCAGGTAAATATCACTATTTATGCTCAGCAAAATGGGAGATGAGCAGGGCAAAGGCTGGCATAGTCTCACTGGAGTCAGCAAGGCTAGGGAAGGAAAGCAAAACCCTCTCAAGTCTGGCCGGGCTGGGCACCGATACCTGGTGCTGGGGACCAACACTCCCTCTCACTACAGCCAGACTGTCTCTAGCACTTTCACCTTCCTGACCGCTGTCACTTGCTTTGCACAATTCCTCCTTGGCTCTGACATTGATAGATGGTTGCTTGGTTTGGATGAGCAGGTTGCAGCTCACTGGCAGGGGCCAGACTTTCCTTTCCATAGTCTGTACAGCAAATTCTTGAAAACAAAACTAAAATACTGCTTTGCAAAGTAACTTTTTTAAGCCACACTAGCTTTTTTTTTTTTTTTAATCCTCAGCACATTTCACCTCTTTAACCCTCACAGTATTTAAAAAAAAAAAAAAAAGTGTTTATGTGATTTCACCACACACACTGACTCTTATCTTGTTCCCCCAAATACATAGACTTACGATGAAATACAGCAGTTTTTAATGTTATGCACTATTAGCAGTACTGGAAGCTTGTTTTCTATCACATTTCAAATCAGATGAGATGTTAAAGGACAGGAGAGATTCCTAGGTTGTTAACAGTCTGGCTGCAACACCAGGAAAAAATGTTATGATTAATTCAGGCACACTTTTTTTATTTGATTTTGCAGTTCTGACCATCAGTGAAAATAACATGTATGCTCTGTGGCCTCCATAACTTAATGACATTAAATAAACCAATGGATCATCTTTTCATTATATAATACTTTCAACTCTGCTCGGCTCTAGCTCAAAAATCGCACAGGAAGTGAACTGAATGACAGAAAGACAAGAAAAGGATTAAAGACATGGAAAAGCTTTAGGACTTTTTAATTTGTCTTGAGGAGAGAGGAATAGTATTAGGACCTTCTGAGGAGTGCTTCTGCTACAGGCAACACATGGAAAGAGGCACTGCTGGTAGTCAGCCCCCAGGCCATTTAGGATTTATTGCATAGGTCAAACCAAACACTGCAAACACCAGGAAACTAATAGGTAGACAGCATAGGTCTGTGCAACGCTGGTTTCTTGGTTTTGATTAGATTAATTCCCCAGTAGGCGGGCTGCTGTTTTGAACCCAATTTTTACTTCAGGTGGAAACTTGAAGAAAAAAGTTTGGGCACAGGGTAAAGGCACGTGTCCCACGACAAAAGAGGTGGTCACAAGGTGAGCAGAGCACAGATGTAGAGACCACAGCCTCTCAGGCTGCTCCTTCTCTATGATCAGGAAAGGCACCATGTCATGTCTCAGAGCTGGAGCCCTGCTGACAGTCAGCGGGATCCTGTTCCACACTATGCAGCCAGACAGAGATCCCTACCACACCTTCTGGTGGACACTGCAAGCCAAGCCATAGCCTGGGCTAGGAAGGTCTGAAGCACACATTTTGATAAGGGACAAAATGATTTAAAGAAGTAAACCGAATTCCCTTGATATACTAGACATCTATCCAAAGTATGAAACATGTATTTTACTGATTATTTTCATGTTGTTTCAATTTGTGCTGAAACAGGAAGGAACTGGCAACATGTGAGGGTGTTTTGACATGTATGATCACTAGCAGAGTTTTCTGGGGCCCCAGGGCACCCTAGCCATCCAAAAGAGCTGAAGTGTCCACCATAACTAGAGTTTAAAGGTAGCCATTGGGGCACCACGCTGCCACACAGCCATACTGTTCATGAGCATCTCTTGCATTTTCACTTTTGCATTTTAAACCCACCATGAAGATAACTGATAGAGATGTGAAACATCCGCACAGTTCCCCAGCCCAAATGCATCACTGTTTCACCGAGCAGCAGGGTTAGGCCAGTGTCTGGGGAAGGGGCCAAATCCAGTCAAATACAGACACAAAGCTCTGAAGAAACACCCAGGCCTTGTACTTGAAAACATTCAAATGAAAACTTCAGCTTTCTTAATTTCTAAGACTTTTCCTCTGGAAAAGCCCTCAGTCCATTGATATGAAGTTGACTGTCACTTAATTTACTTTTGTAGTTGCTTCGAAGTTAATTTCCAACATTTGCAGCTATTTGGGGAGATTGTTTCCTGCTGGCTTCAAGGATGATTTTTTTCTGTTTATTTTCTTCCCCAGTTCCTATTCGTAGTCACAGTCCAATGGCAGAATTTGTCTTCTCCAGGCTCTGCCCATGTTGTTCATTATTTCACACCATTACAAATCCTTCCTTTGCATCTTGCAGGCAATGAGATTGTTATGGGTAACCATCTTCTCTGCTCCACAGTCAGAACTTCATTTAACTGCTCTTTTCTCTTTCCTTTTTGCTGTGCAGATGACGCATCTTTTAAGACTCTCTTTCTAGTCTTCATGACTGTGAATAAGAAAACTCTTATTTGAGTTTAGGATTACCATGGTGACAGGTTTATTATCTACCCATTTGGATGCAGGTTATCCTTCTGGCAATTTTTGGCTTGTATCTGTCAGGCTGTGCTGATGTTAACTGTTGTTTTGTTGGGATACATTTGGAAGCACAATGTCCATGGTGAAATGGGGAAAATAATGTCATTTTGTAGCAGCAAAAAGTTCAGACTGGGATCTAGCTTTTAACAAATGCATTGCAGGTTGGTCAAGCCATGGAGTCAGAAGCTCTGAGTTGATTTGCTGGCTGTGACACATTTTTATGGAGAAGATTCTTCTCTATCTACACCTTAAATATTCCACGTCAAACAGAGATGGTGCTGGCAGGATTGTGATCTGGGTTATTATGATCACACAGAAAACACCAGCATTATCGTACTCCATATCATCTGATATTTCTTTACTGGGCCTCCATTATATTTTGACAGCAACAGGCCAAATGCTTTTAACATCCTCCTGTTCAGTCAATTGTGTTCATTTTACAAGAGGATTGGTTGATACACTATGACTTACCCAAACTCAACATTGCACCAGGGATATGTAGAAGCTCTGAGCCACACAATAGCCAGTCTGAGGCTGCAAATAAGTTGTTGGCTCTTCTCTGCAGCTCTTCTGCTGTGGATCTGTGAAAATGCCCAGCTGATCCTCTGTTGTCTTACCCCTTGCCACATCTTCTGCACCACTGCTATTCCCTGGTTGGTCTTACCTCTAGGGAGTTCTGGGGTGACATGAGAGTCAGAAGCTCTGCTGTCATATACATACATACATATATATATATGACATCTTGATCACAAAGAAAATGTGAAGAATGCAAAGTCTTTGATCCGAGCCCCTCTGACACAGCAGCCCCAGGAAGTGTCAGCTGCACTGATCAGCTGGGTGGGATGTTACTGCACGAAGTAGAATGCTGAGTACCACTTCTTTAGGTTTTTATTGTCAAAGTTTTTTTTGGTCAGGCCATTAAAGCCTAAGGTCTGTGCTCAGATTTGTCTGGACATGAAAACAATGGTCCAAGGACTGAGAGTACCACATTGTCATCTTATAATCCAACAGATTTTATATCCCCATGGAGATGACTTATGTTTGCAAGTCCTCACATTGTCTGGAACTGGTCTCAGGCATCTTCCTTCTCCTCTATCCACTGCTGATGAAGTCAACAAATTTTCTCTCCTTATACCTTTGCCAGCTGCAGTCAGAGTCTACAAGCCTGCACTTACTCCAGAACAAAAAGACATTGGGAAATGTTTTGAATCAGGCAAGAATACGCCTCTCCTTGGATGTTATGGATCATCCTGAAGATATTTTTCTTTGCCAATTTCCTTTGTGCGTTTTGACCTTTAACTTAGGATGGTGGAAAGCAAAACTCCTCTGGGATGAAATGAAAATAAATTGGAATAGTTTAGAGATTTTTCTTTAACAAAATCTTACCAAGATCTTGCTTTTCAAAATTTATTAACAGTCTTTCCATTATTTGATAATTGCAGTTATAGTATGGAAATTGATTAATTGTAGGAAAATAATTATACACGCAATTAAAGCAAATTGTAATGGACTTAAAATTTTGGCACCTATTCCTGATGTCCCCAACAGGAGGAATTAATTTGACCAGCATGGTTATATCACCAAAATGTTTGACTTCAGATAAAGAACCATATTTCATTTTTTGGCATGCAACAATGAATTTTAATGAAAAACTTCATTGTGGGGCAGTGCTGACTGAACAAAAGGCAACATGTGGGATTTGATTGCAAAAATCAATAGTTAAAAATAGAATAGTTAAAAATAAAAATAGAATAGAATTAATAAATGCTGGGAAAGATCATTTGGCCCTGATTCCATTTGCATAGCTCAAATGGAGTTACTGATGCTTCAATCTAGCAGGGAAAGCTGGACCTCAGTATGAAGCAGACTTCCTTTCAGACCCCCAGAACAGGGAAGCTATTTATTAAAGGTGTTGGCCCCTTCATACAGCAGTGCTTTTATGCAGGTGTGGCTCAGGGCTGACACAAGAGATGTTTAATGCATTATAATTTGAACAGGAAAAGGGTAGCGTGATCAAAGTATTCAGGAATTAAACAGAAAGAGGCCAAAGAAACGTCAGTCAGACCACACACTAGCCAGTTCCAGCTGCAAACATATCCAGACTGCAGGAGTCCAGTGTCTTAAAAGTAGCCCCTCTGACCCTGTCAAGGACCAGTTACATGACGGATCAAAGGACCTGAAAAGCACAAAGGAAAAATCCTTCTGATACTTGCCTTCAGCCATTATAAAGTGTGGTTCAGTCTCATCAATATTTGCTATTACAGAACACACCAGTGCTGGGGGATGGAGCATCCTGGAGATAGCTTACCCCACTTGTTGACACACAACAGTGATGCAGTGGTGAGTGTTTCTGAACTACAGGAGTTAAGTGACAAATACTCATTTTAGAGCTGGTATCTTTCAGAAGAAATCAGCATAGACTCCACCACTGCAGTGAAATCCAGCCACCCCCTATACTCAGAAAAGCAACTTTCAATGACTGCTACACAGAAACAATTTAAAAGCAAGCCATGAAGTAATGTGCAGTGCTTGCATGATGCAAACACTAGCAGTGGGGCTTATGTGGAGAACCTAAACCTGTCCTCTCCTGCACAGAACCACAGGGCAGCAACCGCATTTTCCCCTTCCAGCTTGCAGTCTGCCACATAAAAGGGGGATGGTACCTTTTTGCCAACCACCAATATTTGCTCATGTTCTTATCTGAATAAAGCAATAAAGAATACAGTCCCAGCTGCAGCTTTCCTTTCACACCTTCAACCCTCCTCCAAAAAAACCAGATAAAATTCTGCACCAAGGCTCCCTTTCCGTTAAACGCCTTGGCAAGTCTTGCCATACTGACCGAATATCCCTCAGTCTTGCACTGTTTTTCTTCCACTATCAATCAGCTACAGAATCATGTACCAGTTCTGTACACCTTAAACTGCTTCAGCCTACTAAATTTTAAAGGACTTTCAGAGAAACGGGTGAATTGGTCCCAGTGAACTAGCTAAGCTACGGATGCATAGAGAACAATAGCGACCACTGCTCAAAGCACCAACAAAACAGTTGCATAATCACTACTCTCTGCACTGAAACCAAATGTTGTTTCAGCTCTGCTTTATCAGCCATTAAAATAAGTGATTACAGAAATCAAAGTGTTCAAACCTCCAATATGTTTGGAGCCTTTGATTGATTAATTTTATTAGTTCATCACAAACACAGCAAATGACACCTGCAAATTAGAGCTACTTTGGATTGCTTAGATGCCAGCAGAAAATATCTGCATAGGTACATTAACTTATTAAAGTATGCTATTAAATATCAAGAACAATATCATAAAAAGCTTCAATTTATTGAATAACTATGTTTGCTGAAGGCCATCAATGTGTTAACATTAATGTTTTATACAAAATTCATCCTGCAATATAGTAGCTTTACCTCTAAAACCTATTATAGCTCTATCCCCTTGGGCAGAGACTGGAGATCTGCCATTTAATTGTCAGTGCTATAAATTAAAGGAGTGCTTGAGTCAGATGTCATCCAGAGCTTACAGACCCAGCAGAGTCGGTAGGAAATGCTGACAGGGAGCATCAGCCTGGTAAGAACCTTCCCAATGGCTCTCCTAACACTCTGAACCTAATTAATTCTGCTGATCTTTTATATGTGTCTGCATTTGTATTTAAATTAAATACAGCTATGTGCACTGAGCTTGGCAAATCCTGGATAGCTAGGAAATGAAAAACATGAAGGAAAAACAGTGATTCTGTTTTCTTGGCTATTGTTTAGAACATTAGAGGGGGAAATGTAAGTTTACAGAGTGCTACAATTCCCCTAAGTGATAAGAATTATATTACAACCCAAAGTGAAGAATCATTTCTAGGTAATACATGAAGACACGATTGCCCAGGACAAGAAAGTCAAAATCCTAATTGGCAAAAGAAATAAAATAAATCAAATTCCCTACCAGAAGCAGAAATCATCCTGGAATGTCTGCACTGTGCCTTGTGTCTGTAAAGCACAGGTAATAGTGACAAGCTGAAGGTATTGAGTAGAGCCCATCAATTCACCCACTGAAACCAGTACATTCATATTCGGCTGCCTGCTCCTATGATTTGAGCTGTTTGCTTGATTTTTTCTATCAAAAAGTGAGAAAAAAGCGCAGTCTAGTCACTGCAGCTGCAATTGTATATTTACAGATTACAATCAGAGTGGCAGAGTTAATAAACACAGCGTTCCCACTGCAGTTGTCACCTCACCTTTCCCTTCTCACTTAAAATCTTGTCATAACATGAACTTCTTCCCCTCTGTTTCTTGTAAAAATATGGTTTTAATCTAACAGGGATGTCAAACTGCAGGCCTATGGACAGAAATCGAGGTTTGCCAGTGGTGAGTGTTGATCCTTGATTCAGACATCTGCATTTGTTTCATGACTAAGTCATATGATATAACAGCAGCTAAGCGTACAGCAATGGTCATCAGTTACTTTTATTTGTCAGTGTTTCTGGTGCTGGGGGCCTAGTTTACCAGGGGAGCTGTGTTCCAGCAAGGCTGAAGGTTCCCTCAGAGCAGGCTATTTTATGCTGAGTGTGTCATCAATGAGAGCAATTGAAGAAATTTGCCATTTCTTTCCTTACTTCATAATTATGTTTTTATTTCCAAGAGTCAAATACAAGATTTAAGATCTTCCATTCAACTTCACCTAGGCCACTTGCAGAAAACAGCCATAAATCAGCATTTTAAAAAAATCTGAATCATTCTGATGAGCAGTGACAAATGATATGGGAACACTTGAAATTCAGTGTGGCTGGTGAAAGCTGCCTACACTTCCTACTGGATTTGTGGGAATGGATGCAAAATAGAAGATGAACAAATTAACATAGACACAAAA
This sequence comes from Athene cunicularia, assembly GCF_003259725.1. Classification (NCBI taxonomy): domain Eukaryota; kingdom Metazoa; phylum Chordata; class Aves; order Strigiformes; family Strigidae; genus Athene; species Athene cunicularia. The sequence goes on along the minus strand of NW_020799091.1, from coordinate 16,760,511 downwards.
GTAAAAACTATAATACACTTTAGTTAAGCTGCAGGGGGGG